>NW_017670888.1:17537-80407 GCF_001879085.1 Nicotiana attenuata | reverse complement strand
AATTAAAATAGATAATAAAGTAAATTTACTAGTACTAAATAATGACGAGTAATATTCATCTACCGGGACGGACCAAGTCACAATCCCCAACGGTGCTCTACCCCACGCTCGCTACCCGGCGTTCAAGTCACCTCAATATAGCACTACGATGTGCAAATACGGGATTTCAAACCCTCAGAACAACATTTGCATGTATTACTCATCTCAAGCCGGCCAAAATCCTAGCTCGCTATGCCCTTGCCTCTCGAATCGACCTTCTCGTGCGCCGAATCTGATCAAAACCACAACGAATACGTCACAATTTGCCAATGGGACAATACCCAATCGAAAACAATCGGAAAATAGCAAAAATCTCGAAATTAGCTTAACCTGAGCCCCGGTCCCACTTCTCGAAAATCAGAAAATTTAACATCAACGGATTCTTTATCTTGCCACGAGTCTATACATATAAAGAGCACCAAAATCGGAGTCCAAATGACCCCTCAAATCCCCATTTTAACTCTCTTGAGTTTTCAGCTCTAATCACCATTTTTGCCTATTAATTCCTTGAGTTTTCAGCTCTAATCTATGTATTTACACCATAAAATCGTGTTTTAGACTCAGAAATCCTTACCTCAAAGAAGTCCCTTGATTTCTCTCTTCCAACTTGCCCAAATCCTCCAAGTCCGAAGTGAAAATTATGAAACCCTTTGAAATTTCGCGAAGGAGAAATTAAATATCACTGACCAGTTATTTCCGCATCTGCGGCTCCTTAGCCGCATCTGCGACTTCCGCTTTTGCGGTTACAAGTCGCTTCTGCGGAATAAACTGCATTTGCGGTGACAAGACCGCTTCTGCGGCTCCCGCATCTGCGATTCCATTTTCGCATTTGCGGTTTCCCCTTAGATTTCCAAAATCCGCATCTGCGGTCATTTTGTCGCATTTGCGACTCCGCAGATGCGGTCGCCCTACTCGCACCTGCGATCCCTGCCGCTTATGCGGCTCGCTCCTTGCTTCTGCGGTACCGCTTCTGCGATCCCATTTCCGCAGAAGCGAAAATCCCAGAAGCAGCAGTGATTTTTGATCCTTACATGTCCAAAACTTCCCGTTAGCCATCCGAAATCACCTCGAGGCCCCCGGGACCTCAACCAAAAGCACCAACACATCCTATAACATCATTCAAACTTGATCCAATCGCAAAAACACCTCAAACAACACTAAAACCATCATTTCACATCAGATTCAAGCCTAAGTTCTTCTAAAACTTCCGAAACACGCATTCGATCAAAAACCCAACCAAAACACCTCCGAATGACCTGAAATTTTGCACACACATCCCAAATCAACTAACGAAGCTACTGCAACTCTCGGAATTCCATTCCGACCCTCGGATCAAAATGTCACTAATAACCGGAATTCGCCAAATTACTAACTTCGCCAATTCAAGCCTAATTCTACACCGGACCTCCAAAATTACTTCCGATCACACTCCTAAGTCACAAATCATCCCCCGAAGCTAACCGAACCATCAGAATTCATATCCGAGCCCTCTAACACATAAGTCAACATCCGGTTGACTTTTCCAAAATAAGCCTTCCTTAAAGAGACTAAGTGTCTCATTTTCTTCCAAAAATCAACCCAATTCAACTCGTTCACACAAGACACTGATAATGAAGCATAACGAAGCAGGAAATGGGGGAAACGGAGCGGTTCTCATGAGACGACGGGTCGGGTCGTCACATCCTCCCCAACTTAAACAAACGCTCGTCCTCGAGCGTACCCAGAGTTGTCCTAGAAGCCAACCAATAGCTGAATGTTCTTACCAAGCATATACCCAGGGGTGATCCCACGTCACCCTATCTCACATAGGTCCGATAACACAACATAGCTGAAATTTCACAATCCATCTAGTCCATAAACTATTGAACCACATTGCACTTTCCGAAATCATACACAAGATCAGAACCTCACATCTATACTCAGAATAAGCCCGAACTAGCTGCAATAACCCATACCTGCAACCTCAGGTGCAATCATATGATATACTACATAACCCAAACACTCGAAACGATAACTTCTATTCACAGCAGTAGCCCACAACACCCGAATACCGGTAGAAAACCTCTTACCAACTAAGGTCTTATTCCAAAACTTTCATATACTGCCAACGATAAATGAAACACGCAATAAACCGTAACCATTTCTCAGATCAACCATTCATGAAGCCACTTCCCTTTTGACTAATACCACAGCAGATTCCGAGCCGAACCTCGATATTGTCCTTCCAACAAGATGAAATCAAATCCGTTCGTATTCATTAGTGACCCCAACGATCACCCGAATCCAACACACCACTCTGGTGATATGACACCTCAATACAGGCCTAAGTCACAACTTGCATAATACACGCACTAATAAGAAACGGTCTAACATACTCAAATCATGAAAAATAACTCAAACGAAAGAGCTTTACCTCAAGCTCATCAGTACCATCACAACACAAGGCTGAGACCCCGTCTCACATCGTAGAAATAGAACACCTGAATCTACCCTGAAAGGTCATATCTCCACGTGGCCTCGCTACAATGCGCGATCCTATCCAAACAATGTTACACATGAAACACCTCAAGTCACTATGCTCAAAATCGACAGCCACGCACAATTTGATGTCTGGAACCAAAGCAATCCATTACACCCACGGTGAAATAAATAACATACGCCACGCAACCCGATAGGTCATAACCAATACTCCATTTACCGAGCAACACCCAGTTACTCTTCCCGCTCGACTCTCACTATGAATCCCTAATAGAACCGCACCACATGTGCCCATAACCAACAAATCATAACGTCTCACAACACCGAAAAGCAACTCATAGCTTTCCTCAGATCACTAACAAGCTCAATAACGATCGAATCAACCTATCCCTCAACAATACAATTCGGGGCCAACCAAGCCAACTGAAGCTAAACATGTATCCACATCGGCTTACCAACGAACTCATTACCAAGAAAGCCTGAAGCTGCTCCTTCCACTACTATAACTCCTGCCGGAGTCGTACGATACAGTGCCCGGCACCAAATCAATATCGAAATCCACAACCTCGCCCGACGACATGCCCGGCCACAAGAAACGCATCCGAAAAGTCCCTTAACACCGGAACGGAACCAATGGTAGGAACCTCTGCACTGACATCCATCACGAAGGCCCAATTAAGAAAGGCAATCCTTCCCAGCCGTCCACTAGGTCTTTAAAATATAAACCACTCTGCAAGAACATAATCCAATGCACCTCGCCACTCAACCCGTGGCATTTCCGGCATAGCCCGCAGCGCAATAGTTCAGCATCACCTAACACTAAGACAACCAATCTGAATTTCAACATCACATCCAAAATCTAACATACCAGCAAATGAAGATCCACTCGAGCCTCCAAATCCCGATTGCCGCTAAACGGTGTCGAATACACACGATCCACAACCACGACATAGCCTGTACATGAGAACTCCCAGTCTCCAACTCCATATAGCACACAAATCATCATACCTGATCCTAATTTTTGCCGTCCGAACGCATACCACACCTTAAATACCCCATCACTCCACGATAGATACTTTAAAATTTCCCGTGCCACCAAGCAAACCCGAATACCACCAGTTGATCCAACAAGAAAATGTCGCAATACTACCGAAGTATCATCAGTTTAATCACATTACCCTTTTTCTGAGACATATACTCTCGTCAAATCGCTTCCAATTAGCAGCACCATTTCCTTGATTATCTGAGGCTACCCGTTGCCTAAGAGTTTTATGAACTTCCTTTCAGAACTGAACTGAAACCTCGTACACGCAAATCTCGATCCTCCACAACATACGGCATATACCATACCATCCAAGGATAGCAGGAAAACTTTTATCTCCCTTCCGAGCCACAGACATCTACGCACTCAACTAGTCAAGAACTTCCATTGATCCCATCTAGAAGAAAAATCATTACACATTCCATGTCTCTCATATTCGTAGAAAATGCACCTCTTCAACCATGGTAGAAATCAACAAGAACTCTCTCAATTCCGTTTGCATAAATTAAACTGCCAGGACGAAATCCTTCTAACTCGACCAAGCTAAGCAAGCCATCAAAACCCAAGAGTTTTGCTGTAAAATACTTGTAAGGGCTCATTACCTCGAACACATACGAAGAATTAATCATATCCTTACCATACCGATTCGGTCTACTATCAAGCTATTCCATCTATCTAATTTCCCTTCTGATTCATCATCAACTTGATATTCCCCCTTGCTGTAGCACCACAGTTCCTCAACCCAGGCTCACTACACGAGACCCAAGCACAAGACCACACTGTCTAAGACCCATAAGCCACTGAATCCTCTCTCAAATATTCCCAGAAACACCACATTCCAAAATACTTTACTCTGAAGAACTTCCTACGAATCTAAATCCGTTACCTTTACTTTCCAGATACTGATACATAGAATCCCATAATTAACATAAAAATACCACAAGTCTTGACCTTTTCCAATGAAAACACAGTCTCTAACCACATACACAACCTTAAGACACCTGATTGTTACATGTAGAATCTTGAACACATTAAAACCATTCTCGAGAGTCATTTACTTCTTATTCAAATTGCAATTCACCTGATCAAACGAACATAACCATCCGTGCCTCATTAGCACTCTGACACCGCAGGATATGACCTCATCCCAATACAAACAAACATCTTCCTGCTCCATGCACCGAGCATTCTGTACCAACAACAACTTAAGACATCCTGTGATTCTCACACATCTACGAAGCACCATATAACCTTTGTCAAAATTTTGCTTCACTCGTGCCATCCTCGGCTCAATTTCCGCAACCAGAACTGATTTGCCAGCATGCCTCAAACTGGAACCAACATAGCACATAACCGTACAATTAGCTATCAATAGCAAACTCCCCAACTTGGCTCAAAGCCATAGATCAAAACACTCCAAACAACTCATAACGCACATACTCCATTGTTGCCTTAATACCATAGTGAGATTAAACTCAATCCTTCATAAGCTTGTGGAAACACAAATCATCTAGAATTTTTTTTTAACTCTTCTGCAAATCTCGCATTCACTCACACAACAGTTAAGCCCACTCTCTAGGCGATCCAATTTAGATGTCAACACATTTTCTTCACTTGTAAATGAGATCTTCTAATAGATAACATAAGGATCACATAACTTTAGAACACTCCGCAGGAGATGAACCACCTGCTTTGCCTCCAACTACCATTTCTATATACCTTCCACTGTCCTAAACTGTACGCAGTCGCTAAGTCTTCTTGAGTCTGAACTCATACCGCAATATAATTTTTTTTTTACTTCACTCTCAACCGGAAACATGAAAAGATTCTTCACGCGCCCATAACTCGGGCTATACCTCGACTCGCAATGGAATTCAAACACCTAATAGTTCTTCTATCATCTAGTAGGCCATCCTCATCACCTCCAAGTCACATAGATGCACCTTGCAGCACTAACATACTCACCACGCAGCTAACCAGCCGTCACTCCCACTAATAGGGGCAATGCCGAACATATAAGTTCGAAACACTTTCTCACACAATCAGCACCTCGGTGCTCAAGCCATAGGAAAAGATCCAGCCTCAAGTCCTCCAGACTGGCCCAACATAAACTCACAGAGATTACATCTCGCCGCTCGATCGGGGAATCACAAGCCATCAAGGCATATCTGATACTGAGCGCTCATGCGCGCGTACGAACACGTGGAAGGAATTTCAAGAGTTTCTTTTCAAGCTGAATCAAGGACGCACGATAAGAATTCAAGAATGTGAAGTTTTCCTAAAGGTTCTGCAGCCTCTTGAGGATATGTACAGACGTCTCCGTACCGATCCACGAGACTCTACTAAACCGGCTCATGACTCGCGAGACCAAGTAACCTAGGCTCTAATACCAACTTGTCACGACCCCAACCTCGATCGTGATGGCGCCCAACACACTGCTAGGCAAGCCTGACCAAATAAATAACCTTAACCATTTTTATCTAGTTCGTGAATTAATTAACACAAATAATTACTAAGTCAAAATACTAAAATCCGAGAATAGAGTTAAACATGCAGAAATCCCAAAATACAGAATAACTACGCAGCCCGAAGAATCCGGTGTCACAAGTCTGAGCCTCTAATACATGAGTACCAACCTACTACATATCGTTCTCTAGAAATGCGAAAATAAAATAAGTAAGATAGAAGGAAGATCAAGACTGCGAACGTCAAATGCAGCTACCTTGAAACTCCCAAGTATGATGCTAGGCAGAGAAGTCCTCACTTAGCCTCAGTAGAACCTGGATCTGCACACAAGGTGCAGGGAGTAATGTGAGTACTCCGACCCAGTGAGTAATAAACATAAATATAGACTAAGAATAAGAAATCCTGAATAGGCACAAAGTAATTCTATAAATACAACAACTTGAACCCAGTAGCATAAAATCAGTAAATCAGCGAAAACAATTATAGAAATATCACAGCAGATAAATAAATAAATGACAATTAAAAATATGCAATGCAACACATAGACCGGTACTCTCCAGTACCCGCTGCGGCGTGCAGCCCGCTCCATTTATTTATCATAGACGACGCTCACTGGAGGTGTGCAGACTCCGGGAGGGGCCCCTTACGGCCCAAGCACAATAATAAGCCATATCGTGGCATCAATTAGGCCCTCGGCCTCATATCAATATCAATATCATACCGCTGCGGCGCGCAGCCCGATCCCATACTCAGTCCAAAATCACATAAGCCTCTCGGGCACATTAATATAGAATTATTCAGCCCAAACTTCATTTAAAAATATTAATTAAGTTTCTAGTTTGAGAAAAGTGGCTGAGTTTGCAAAACAGTGTTAAGTACTAGGACTGAGTTCAATGATATGTAGAAATGGTAAGAAACCAGTAATAACAATCCCTGAAGGATTTAATCAATTGGCACGAAGCCCAAATATAGCAATCAGTTCAATTAAAATGATAATAAGTAAATTTCAGTCAAATATGCAGTATATTCATCTACCGGGACGGACCAAGTCACAATCCCCAACGGTGCTCTACCCCACGCTCGCTACCCGGCGTGCAAGTCACCTCAATATAGCACTACGATGTGCAAATACGGGGTTTCAAACCCTCAGAACAGCATTTGCATCTATTACTCACCTCAAGCCGGCCAAAATCCTAGCTCGCTATGCCCTTGCCTCTCGAATCGACCTACTCGTGCGCCGAATCTGATCAAAACCACAATGAATACGTCACAATATGCCAATGGGACAATACCCAATCGAAAACAATCGGAAAATAGCGAAAATCTCGAAATTAGCAAAACCCGAGCCCCGGACCCACTTCTCAAAAATCAGAAAATTTAACATCAATGGAATCTTTATCTCGCCACGAGTCCATACATATAAAGAACACCAAAATCGGAGTCCAAATGACCCCTTAAATCCCCATTTTAACTCTCTTGAGTTTTCAGCTCTAATCACCATTTTTGCCTATTAATTCCTTGAGTTTTTAGCTCTAATCTATGTATTTACACCATAAAATCGTGTTTTAGACTCAGAAATCCTTACCTCAAAGAAGTCCCTTGATTTCTCTCTTCCAACTCGCCCAAATCCTCCAAGTCCGAAGTGAAAATTATGAAACCCTTTGAATTTCGCGAAGGAGAAATTAAATATCACTGACCAGTTATTTCCGCATCTGCGGCTCCTTAGCCGCATCTGCGACTTCCGCTTTTGCGGTTACAAGTCGCTTCTGCGGAATAAATCGCTTTTGCGGTGACAAGACCGCTTCTGCGGCTCCCGCATCTGCGATTCCATTTTCGCATTTGCGGTTTCCCCTTAGATCTCCAAAATCCGCATCTGCGGTCATTTTGTTGCATTTGCGACTCCGCAGATGCGGTCGCCTTACTCGCACCTGCGATCCCTGCCGCTTATGCGGCTCGCTCCATGCTTCTGCGATCCCGTTTCTGCAAAAGCAAAAATACAAGAAGCAGCAGTGATTTTTGATCCTTACATGTCGAAAACTTCCCGTTAGCCATCCGAAATCACCCCGAGACCCCCGGGACCTCAACCAAAAGCACCAACACATCCTATAACATCATTCAAACTTGATCCAATTGCAAAAACACCTCAAACAACACTAAAACCATTATTTCACATCGGATTCAAGCCTAAGTTCTTCTAAAACTTCCGAAACACCCATTCGATCAAAAACCCAACCAAAACACCTCCGAATGACCTGAAATTTTGCACACACATCCCAAATCACTTAACGAAGCTACTGCAACTCTCGGAATTCCATTCCGACCCTCGGATCAAAATCTCACCTATCAACCGGAATTCGCCAAAATACTAACTTCGCCAATTCAAGCCTAATTCTACATCGGACCTCCAAAATTATTTCCGATCACACTCCTAAGTCACAAATCATCCCCCGAGGCTAACCGAATCATCGGAATTCATATCCGAACCCTCTAACACATAAGTCAACATCCGGTTGACTTTTCCAAAGTAAGCCTTCCTTAAAGAGACTAAGTGTCTCATTTCCTTCCAAAAATCAACCCAATTCAACTCGTTCACACAAGACACTGATAATGAAGCATAACGAAGCAGGAAATGGGGAAAACGGAGCGGTTCTGATGAGACGATGGGTCGGGTCGTCACAATTGGACTCTGCTGCCAACCAATCCAAGGTACAAAAGAAACTTCTAGGCTTTAAAGAAAATGCTTTACAGTCCATCAATGAAGGTGTTTGGAAAACGGTGAGCTTCCCGAAAAAGAAGAAAGCCAATCAACGATAAATACCAGGCAAGAACAATGATCGAAATGTCCGCATGCCAAGTATTCTCTCTTCTCCCCTATTAAGTGTAAAATCTTTTGATAAAATGCAGTCCTATAATACAACCAATAAGGATTCTTCTAGCAAATATTTCATCAAAAACCCTACTCCAAAAATTACCACTATTACTGGGAACAAATTTGAAGCTTTGGTAGATCCACCAGAGATGGAATGCCTGGCCTTAGACGTGGCCCCATCTCCTAGTTTAGATGGCCAAGTGGAAACTACAATAGGGGACCAATTAAATCACATGCATGGTAATAATTCTCTTACTAGCTCCATAATAATCTAATTACCCCTACTAATACGCCTAAAACGTATTCTAAAGATCTCCTAATCTCTTCTGCCGACTTAAATTCTTCCGCTAATAAAAATCCATGCATGAATAACATAATACTAGAACAACACCTGTCCCAAGACAATCACACTACCCCATAAATGTCTGAAGAGATAGAACACGTTCCAGGAGAAAGATCTTTCCAAAATCCTATTAATCCCATCTGCTCAAGCAACCCTCAAGGCATACAAATAGAGGTAATAAGTAGCAAGCTCCCTAGCACACTAAAAAAACCTATTAACCCTAACAGAAGAATCCCTTCACTCCCTCAATATAAACCAACTCTCACCTAGTAATCAAGAATTCCAATATCTCAAAGAAGGAGATATCGCCTAGTTCAAATCCTAAGACATCAACGTGCTTACACAATGTCCAACTCTCCACTACCTCAGTCATCACAAATGAACAACCAAATTTTCTTTGTTCAACCACCTCTCCCTCAAGATCATCAACCCCTCTCTTGAATATAACAAGGTCTAATGGGGCATGCAGTATCATTCAACATGATATTGGATGGCCAGGAAACTGATAGTACTCCAAAAATCCCACTTCCTAGCACAATTAGTGTTAGAAGGGATGCACATGGTAATGAGCAACTATCTCAACCATGTCTGGATGAACAACATATTACACCCTCTAGCTCCCTCAATGAATTCAAAACTAGCTCAAACAATGAGGAATCAATGGAGTCTGCACCCTACTTCAATCCAATTCAAACTCAAAATATGCAAATGGATCTCCCATTCTTCCCACCAGGGGAGATCTCGAACATGAACCCCATATTCATGCCTTGGTCCACTCCAACCCACACGACCAACCAAATGCAAGCACCTCTAGTTGCAAACAATGCTACACTTCATGCACCCCTTTATGCTCCTCCAAACGTCCAAAACAATGCTCCCCAACAATACCCTATTCCCAATCCACCAGAACAAGAAGATCATCAAATAGAAGAGGCGGAGGAAGTGAACATACCGGGGTCACAACAAAGCCTAGAGTTTTCAAGTCTAAACGAGGTAAAAGTATATCTATTCAGGGAAACGCAAGAGAAGAGATATGTTCTCAACTGCCCCCCAACACTCTACAAATTCTCGATGGATGCCAGACCCCCACAAGACCCCACTGTTGGGAGCCATACAATGATTCTGGTTCCTTCGATCAGGAGGAATCCAACATCCCTTCCACAGATACTGAGGGAAAATGGTAACATTAACAACCCTAATCAAGCTAATATGATGTTTCAACCAATGAATATTATTATTTGGAACATAAGAGGTGGTAATAACGATGCCTTTAGAAGAAATTTTAGGTAAATGATTGACACATACAACCCTAGTGGAGTCGCCTTATTGGAGACTCATATGGAAAACCATATTTCTCTCCTCAACGATTTTACTTTTACCCAAATGATCGAGGTCCCAACAGAGGGGCAATCTGGAAGGATGGTGATATTGTGGAAATCAGATGTTGTCACAGTGAAGCATTTTGTGAGAAGAAATCAAGAGATCCATGCAAATATTGAGGTACGTCCGATAATATTTCTTGGCTTTTTTCTTCTATATATACTAGCACTAGGGTATCAAATAGAAATAATCTTTGGACTGATATTGAAAGTATTTATGAAAACTTCAAAGGACCATGGCTTCTAGGAGGTTATTTTAATGACACCTCCTGCACAGATGATAAGTTTTAGGGGTAACAAAATGAATCGTAAACGTAGCTCACGTTTGTGGACTAGTATTAATAACTTTAATCTATTAGATCTTGGTTTTAAAGGATGTAAATACACTTGGTCTAACCATCATAGGAAATCTAATAATTTAATCATGGAAAGACTTGATAGAATTTTTGTTAATGAAAAATGGATGAACATTTTCCCCAAGGCCATTGTAATCCATCTTCCAAAGACCCACTCAGACCACAACCCTTTGTTACTCAAACTATTCCCTAAAAGTATAGGGCACAATGGTAAACCTTTAACACTAGAATCGATTTGGTGTAGGCACCCCGACTTTGTCAATATAGTTCGGGCTAGTTGGCAAACAAATGATCATAATAAAGCTCAAAAGATTTTAAAAGAAAAAATTATTCCTTGAAAAAACAATACATGATGCTAGTTCTTTCTTAATGAATCTTGAAATAACCCTCCAACAAGAGTATAATGCTATCCCTAAAATGGAAGAAAATTTCTGGAAACTTCGTTCACGAATATCTTGGTGTAATGAAGGGGATGCTAATACTAAATTCTTCCATATTATGTCTTCTAATAGAAAATATATTAATTCAATAATGTACTTTAAGTATGATAAAGGTAACTAGATAACTGATGCTAAATCTATTCTAGATCATACCCTAAGTTTTTTTGAAAATTCCTACATGACTTCTAAAACTGCAAGTAGGATGACTATTTTTAATAATCAAGACAGCAATATTCCTGTAATTTATCTACATATCCTAGATAGACCAAGAAAGAAATCACTAATGCAATTTTTACTTTTAAACCTTTTAAGGCACCTGGCCCGAATGGAATTCATCATTTTTTTACCAAAGGTATTGGAACATAGTTGGTGATTCGGTTATTAAGTTCTGTTACAAGGTTTTTGAATCCCAATCTGTAACGACCCGACCGGTCGTTTCGAGCTTTTGCACTTTAATCGCCAGTTCTCGGGCATGATTTATCCCGTGTGATGTATTATGACTTATGTAAATTGTTGGTTTTGGTTTCAGGATTAATCAAAATGAATTTGGAAGAACAATTCTCAGTTTAAAGCTTAAAATTTGAAAGGTTTGACCAAGATTTGACTTGTTTGTATATGATCTCGGATAGAAATTTTTATGATTTGGTTAGCTCCGTTAGGTGATTTGGGACATAGGAGCGTGATCAGAATGCATTTTGGAAGTCCGTGGAAGGTTTAGGCTTGAATTGGCGAAATTGAGATTTCGGCGTTCTCCGGTTGATAGGCGAGATTTTGATATAGGGGTCGGAATAGAATTCCGGAAGTATCAGTAGCTTCGTTGTATCATTTATGACGTGTGTGCAAAATTTCAGGTCATTCGGACGTGGTTTGGTTGGGTTTTTGATCAAAAACGGAATTTGGAAGTTCTTGAAATTTTTAGGCTTGAATCCGATGCAAATTTGGTGTTTTAATGTTTTTTTGAGCGTTCCGAAGGTTGGAACAAGTTTGAATAATGTTATGGGATATATTGGCGTGTTTGGTTGAGGTCCCGAGGGCCTCGGATGTGTTTCGGGGTGGTTTCGGATCATTTTGGGCTGTTTTGCAATAGCTGAAGCTGGTATCAGGTATTGTTCTTCGCGTCCGCGAGGGTTCCCTCGCGTTCGCGAAGAAGGATTTGGCTTCTGGGATTTTGTTCTTCGCGTTTGCGAAGAGAGACTCGCGTTCGCGAAGAAGAAGAAATTCTGTTGCGCAGGTCTTACTTCGGAGGCTCGTATCTCTCAATCTACAATGAATTTTGAGATGATTCAAAAACAAAAGTTGTAGCTCTTTGAATCTAGTTTCCAGAAACATACTATAATAGTTATTTGGACATCTACAGCAAACGTTATTGCCATTATACTAGAAGCGGTCCGAGAAGAGTTTGAAAAATGACTTTTGGAAATTTTGTTCTTCGCGAACGCGAGAGGAGGACAGTGAACGCGAAGAACAAATCCCTGGGCAGCATCATAAAGTCCAAACTCGTCTCACTCTTCCATTTTTGGACCAAGGGAGCTCGGGTGAGGCGATTTTTCGAGAGATTTTCAAGAAAAACATCGGGGTAAGTTTTCTTAACTCAATTTTGGTTAGATTACCCGAATCCATTGTTATTTTTAACATGTAATTAGTGATTTTAAGTTGGAAAAGTTTGAAAACCCTCTTGGATATATTTGAGGATTTGAGGGTCGAAATGTTATCGGAAATTAGTACTTTTGGTATGTATAAACTCGTGAGGAGATAAGGAACCCGTTGATGTGAAAATTTCTGAGTTTCGAGAAGTGGGCCCCGGGCTCGGGTTTTGCTAATTTTGGGGTTTTTGATATTTTTCGATTTTTTTCGATTGGGTATTGTTTTCTTAGAATATTGTGACGTATTCGTTCTGGTTGTGGATTGATTCGACACGCGTGGAGGCCGATTTGAGGGGCAAAGGCGCCGCGAGCTAGAGATTTCGCTGGTTCGAGGTGAGTAATGATTGTAAATGATATTTTGAGGGTTTGAAACACCGTATTTGCACATCGTAGTGCTATATTGAGGTGACTTGCATGCCGGATAGCGAGCGTGGGGTAGAGCACCGTTGGGGATTGTGACTTAGTCCGTCCCGATTGATGAATTTACTGCGTACTTGATTGAAATTTACTTGTTATCATCATAATTTGGGTTGATTGCCATATTTGGGCTTCGTGCCAGCTATTTGAACTCTTCGGGGATTGTTGTTGATAATTCCACTGATTTAATTATATATTTCCACTCAGTCATGTATTTTTTCACTATTTTAAAACTCAGCCAAGTTTATTATGCCTTAAACACTCGAAATGATATTTCTAAAAATATTTTGGGCTGAGCATCATGCTTTACTGTTGCCCGTATGGCTTATGTGATTTTGTTGACTGAGTCAGGCCGAGGCCCTGTATTGTGAGGATACTTTTGGATCGGGTTGCACGCCACAGCAGTATTATACTGATACTGATATGAGGCACAGGGCCTAGATTTGATGCCACGAGATGGCTTTATATTGCGCTTGGGCCATAAGGGGCCCCTCCCGGAGTCTGCACACCCCCAGTAAGCGCCGTCGACGATAAACGGATCGGGCTGCACGCCGCAGCGGTATGTGGATCGGCCTGCACGCCGCAACGGTACTAGTACTGTTCTGTGTGTTTACTTTATTTTATTTGCTTGCCTTACCTGTTGTTGTGCTACTTCATGAGATATGTACCAGATTGCCTGACATTATTTGTTAATTGAGTGTGGTGCCCGAGGGGCGGACTTCTGTGCTTATCTACACTATTCGAATTGCATTCGTTTGCATACTATAGAAAAAGTCATTTTCAAAGAAGTTTTAAACTGAGCTAAGATATTTCCAAGGATTTCACAACTTCACTGTTTTCCTCAAAAGGTTTTACACTACTTCTATATAGCATGATGATATGCCATACGTGATTTCTTACCGCTCAGTTGTTATTTACCTTTATTACTCACTGAGTTGGAGTACTCACTTTACTCCCTGCACCCCGTGTGCAGATGCAGGTAATTATTCACCCGATAGCGGGTTTGGCTGATCAGAGTCAGAGATATAGGAGTTTAACGAGGTGACTGCCAGCGTTCGTAGCATTTTTCTTCTCCCTTTGTTCATTATTCTTGATTAGTGTATTTTTAGACCTTGAGGTTGTACTTACATTCTAATAGATGCTCGTGACTTGTGACACCCCGATTAGGTCTGTGTGGGGTTGTAATTCCGCTAATTAATATTATTAAGTCATGTTTTAGCTGTTTATTCATGTTTAAATTATTTTTGAAAAGAAGAGTTGGGTTAGTTGGTTGGCCTTGTCTTCACGAGAGGCGCCATCATGACCGGGTTTGGGAATTGGGTCGTGACAAGTTGGTATCAGAGCCTAGGTTACTAGGTCTCACGAGTCATGAGCAGGTTAGTAGAGTCTCGCGGATCGGTACGCAGACGTCTTTATTTATCCTCGAGAGGTTGCAGAACCTTTAGGAAAACTTCACATTCTTGAATTCTTATCGTGCGTCCTTGATTCAGCTTGAAAAGAAACTCTTGAAATTCCTTCCACGCGTTCGTATGTGCGTATGAGCAGTCAGTATCTGATGTGCCTTGATGGCTTGTGATTTCCTTGATCGAGGGGCGAGATGTGATCTCTGTGAGTTTGATGTTGGGCTAGTCTGGAGGACTTGAGGCCGGATCTTTGCCTATGGCTTGAGCACCGAGGTACTGATTGCGTGAGCAAGTGTTTTGAACTTATACGTTCGGTAGTGCCCTATTGGTAGAAGTAATGACTGAATAGCTACGTGATGAGTATGTATGACTCCGAGGTGTATTCATATGATTTGGAAACGATGTGAAGGGTCTGTTGGAAGATAGGAGAACTATTAGGTACTTGATTTTCAGTTCGATTGAAGGTATAGCTCCGAGTTATGGGTGTGAAAAATCTTTTCGTGTCTCCTAGTTGGGAGTGAAGTAAATTTTATGTTGCGGTATGAGTTCAGACTCAGGAAGACTAAGTGAGTGCGGACAGTTTATGACGGTGGAAGGTATACAGAAATGTTATATTGAGGCAAAGCAGGTGGGTTATCTCTTGCGGAATGATCTGAAGTGGTGTGATCCCTATGTGTATGTTAGAAGATCTCATGTGTAATTGAAAAGTACGTGTTGAAATCTGAAATTTCGGGTCGCTTAAGTGAGTGGGCTTAACTGTTGCGGGGATGAATGCGAGGTTTGTAGAAGATTTATAGTACTAGATGATCTGTGTTTTCACAAACTTATAAATGATTTGAGTTTAATCTCGCTATGGTATGGTGGCATCAATAGAGTGAAAGTGTTAGGAGTTATTGAGCGTATCTTGATCCATGGCTTCGAGCCAAGTGGGGGAGTCTGCTGTGAGCAGTTGATTGCACGGTTAGGTGCTATGTTAGTTCCAGTTTAGGGCATGCGAGTGAATTAGCTATGGCTAGAGTAAAGGAAAATTTTGACAAAGGTTATATTATGCTTCATAAGGTATGAGAATCACGGAATGTCTAGAGTGTTGTTGGTAAAGAATGCTCGGCGCATAGAGCAGGAAGTTGCTTGGTTGTACTGGGGTGAGGATTTCATTTTGCGATATCGGAGTGCCAATGAGGCACGGGTGGTTCTGTTCGTTAGGTCAGGTAAGTTGTAGTTTGAATAAAGAGTGAATGACTTTCGAGAATGGTTCTAATGTGTTCAAGATTCTACAGGGAACAATCGGGTATCTTACGGTTATGTATGTGGTTAGAGACTGTGTTTTCATTGGAAGAGGTCAAGACTTGTGGTATTTTTATGTTAATTATGGGATTCTATGTATCAGTACTAGGAAAGTAAAGGTAACGAATTTAGATTCGCAGGAAGTTCTTCAAAGTAAAGTATTCTGGAATGTGGTGTTTATGGGAATATCTGAGAGAGTATTCAGTGGCTTATGGGTCTTAGACAGTGTGGTCTTATGCTTGGGTCTCGTGTGGTAAGCCTAGGTTGAGGAATTGTGGTGCTACAGCAAGGGGAAATATCAAGTTGAAGATGAATCAGAAGGAAATTTAGATGGATGGAGTAGCTTGATAGTAGACCGAATAGGTATGGTAAGGATATGAGTAATTCTTTGTATGTGTTCGAGGTAATGAGTTCTTACAGGTATTCTGTAGCACTGCTCTTAGGTTTTGATGGCTTGCTTAGCTTGGTCTAGTTAGAAGGATTCAGTCTTGGCAGTTTAATTTGTGCAAACGGAATTCGGAGAGTTCTTGATGGTCTTTACCGCGGTTTGGAGATGTATATTTTCTATGGGCATGCGGAGCATGGTATGTGTAGTGATTTTTCTTCTAGATGGGACCAATGGAAAGTTCTTGACTAGTTGAGTACGTAGATGTTTGTGGCTCGGAAGGGATATGAAGTTCTCGTGTTATCCTGGGATGGTATGGCACATGCGATATATTGTGTAGGATTAAGATTGGCATGTGTAAGGTCACAGTTCAGGTTTGAGTGGAAGGTCATAAATTCTTAGGCAGCATGGGCAGTTTCAGATAATTGGAGAAATGAACTTCGGATGATTTGAGAAATGATCTGCAGATGATTAAGGAAATGGTAATGCTAATTGAGGTGATTTTACGAGGGTATATGTTTCAGAAAGAGGCAATGTGATTAAGTTGATGGTACTTCGGTAATATTGCAGCACTTCTTGTCATATCGGCTGCTGATATTCGAGTTTGCTTGGCAGCACAGAAGAATCTTAGAGTATCTCTCATGGAAAGATTGAGTTCTAGAAGTGAGTTATATATGCGAGTGGAGGAATTAGGATCAGATATGGTAATTCGTGTGTTTTATGGACTTGGAGACTGTAACTTCTCATATACAAATTAGCTCGTGGTGATGGATGACAAAATGTGGGTAAGTTAGTCAGATGTTAGTATGCACTATGATTCATTATGAACCTTCGAAGGATTATTTATCTGTTGTGGGTAACAAGAGTTGATGTGTGGTCCATTGGGAGACCTATATGGGTATGTGTCCGGCATCGAGACGGCTTGTTGACTTCGAGTTGCTGCTGGCGAGGGATGTGTCGATTTGGTTGTTAATGAGATATTAGCAATTAGGGGGATCTATGAGTTATCTTTCCGTGTTGTGAGATGTTAGGATTCGTTGGTTATAGGCACAAGTGGTGCGGTTCCATTGGGGTCTCATAGTGGAATTCGAGCGGGAAGAGTACTGGTTGCTCGGTGGATGGCGTATCGGTTATGTCCTTTCGGGTATGTGTAATGTATGTAAATTGCTTCGCGGTGGTTATGGTGATTGTTTTGGTTTTAGACATCATATTACGCATGGTTGTTGATTTTGGAGCATAGGGACTTGATGTGTTTCATATTTACTAGCGTTAGGATGAGGTCGCGCATTGGAGCGAAGTATGTATGATCCGGCGAGTTAGATTCGTGTGTTCTTTTTCTATGATGGGAGACGGTTTCTCAGTCTTGTGATGTGATGGTACTGGTGAGCTTGAGGTACCGCTCTTTCATTGGAGTCATTTTCATGATTTGAGTATGTTCGGACTGTTGCTTATTGGTGCGCGTTTTGCGCAAGTTGTGGTTTAGGCCTGTATTGATGTGTCATGTCACCAGAGTAGCGTGTTGGATTAGAGGAGATCGTTGAGATCATTAATGAATACGAACGACTTCGATTTCAGCATGTTGGAAGGATAAAATCGAGCTTTGGCTCAGAAATTTGCTTTGGTGTTTGCCAAAAGAGAAGTGGCTTCATGAATGGTTGATCTGGGAAATGGTTATGGTTTATTGCGTGTTTCATTATCATTGGCAGTATATGAAAGTGTTGGAATGAGACTTTAGTTGATAAGAGGTTTTCTACCGGTATTCGGTTGTTGCGTACAGCTGCTGTGAATGGAAGTTATCGCTACATGTGTTTGAGTTATGTGGTATGTCATATAATTGCACCTGAGGTTGTAGGTATGGGTTAATACAGCTTGTTCGGACTTATTCAAAGTATAGATGTGAGATTCTGGTCTTATAGATGATTTCAGAAGTGGAAATGTGGTTCTAAGGTTTATGTGCTAGGTTGGATTGTGAAAGTTCAGTTACATTGTGTTATCGGACCTATATGAGATAGGGTGACGTGGGATCACCCCCGGGTATATGCATGGTAAGGTTATTCAGCGATTGGTTGGCTTTTGGAACAACTCTGGGCACGTTCGAGGACGAACGTATGTTTAAGTGGGGGAGGATGTAACGACCCGACCGGTCATTTTGAGCTTTTGCACTTTGATCGCCAGTTCTCGGGCATGATTTGCCCCGTGTGGTGTATTATGACTTATGTAAATCATTGGTTTTGGTTCCAGGATTAATCAAAATAAATTTGGAAGAACAATTCTGAGTTTAAAGCTTAAAATTTGAAAGGTTTGACCAAGATTTGACTTGTCTGTATATGATCTCGGATCGAAATTTAATGATTTGGTTAGCTCCGTTAGGTGATTTGGGACTTAGGAGCGTGATCGGAATGCATTTTGGAAGTCCGTGGAAGGTTTAGGCTTGAATTGGCAAAATTGAGATTTCGGCGTTCTCCGGTTGATAGGCGAGATTTTGATATAGGGGTCGGAATACAATTCCGGAAGTTTCAGTAGCTTTGTTGTATTATTTTTGACGTGTGTGCAAAATTTCAGGTCATTCAGACGTGGTTTGGTTGGGTTTTTGATCAAAAACGGAATTTGGAAGTTCTTGAAATTCTTAGGCTTGAATCCGATGCAAATTTGGTGTTTTAATATTTTTTTGAGCATTCCGAAGGTTGGAACAAGTTTGAATAATGTTATGGGATATGTTGGCGTGTTTGGTTGAGGTCCCGAGGGCCTCGGGTGTATTTAGGGGTGGTTTCGGATCATTTCGGGCTGTTTTGCAATAGCTGAAGCTGGTATCTGGTATTTTTCTTTGCGTCCGCGAGGGTCCCCTCGCGTTCGCGATGAAGGATTTGGCTTCTGGAATTTTGTTCTTCGCGTTTGCGAAGAGAGACTCGCGTTCGCGAAGAAGAAGAAATTTTGTTGCGCAGGTCTTACTTCAGAGGCTCATATCTCTCAATCTACAATAAATTTTGAGATGATTCAAAAATGAAAGTTGTAGCTCTTTGAATCTAGTTTCCAAAAACGTATTATAATAGTTATTTGGACATCTGCAGAAAAAGTTATTGCCATTATACTAGAGGCTGTCCGAGAAGAGTTTGAAAAATGACTTTTGGAAATTTTGTTCTTCGTTCGCGAAGAACAAATTCCTGGGCAACAGAATAAAGTCCAAACTCGTCTCACTCTTCCATTTTTGGACCAAGGGAGCTCGGGTGAGGCGATGTTTTGAGAGATTTTCAAGAAAAATATCGGGGTAAGTGTTCTTAACTCAATTTTGGTTAGATTACCCGAATCCATTGTTATTTTTGACATGTGATTAGTGATTTTAAGTTGGAAAAGTTTGAAAACCCTCTTGGATATATTTGAGGATTTGAGGGTCGAAATGTTATCGGAAATTAGTACTTTTGGTATGTATAAACTCGTGAGGAGATAAGGAACCCGTTGATGTGAAAATTTCTGAGTTTCGAGAAGTGGGCCCGGGGCTTGGGTTTTGCTAATTTCGGGGTTTTTGATATTTTTTGATTTTTTTCGATTGGCTATTATTTCCTTAGCATATTGTGACGTATTCGTTCTGGTTGTGGATTGATTCGACGCGCGTGGAGGCCGATTTGAGGGGAAAAGGCGTCACGAGCTAGAGCTTTCGCCGTTGGAGGTGAGTAATGATTGTAAATGATATTTTGAGGGTTTGAAACCCCGAATTTGCACATCGTAGTGCTATATTGAGGTGACTTGCACGCCTGATAGCGAGCGTAGGGTAGAGCACCGTTGGGGATTGTGACTTAGTCCGTCCCGATTGACGAATTTACTGCGTACTTGACTGAAATTTACTTGTTATCATCATAATTTGGGCTGATTGCCATATTTGGGCTTCGTGCCAGCTATTTGAACCCTTCGGGGATTGTTGTTGATAATTCCACTGATTTAATTATATATTTTCACTCAATCATGTATTTTTCCACTGTTTTAAAACTCGGCCAAGTTTATTATTCCTTAAACACTCGAAATGATATTTCTAAAAATATTTTGGGCTGAGCATCATGCTTTACTGTTGCCCGAGTGGCTTATGTGATTTTGTTGACTGAGTAAGGCCGATGGCCTGTATTGTGAGGATACTTTTGGATCGGGTTGCACACCGCAGCAGTGTTATACTGATACTGATATGAGGCCGAGGGCCTAGATTTGATGCCACGAGATGGCTTGATATTGCGCTTGGGCAGTAAGGGGCCCCTCCCGGAGTCTGCACACCCCCAGTTAGCGCCGTCGACGATAAACGGATCGGGCTGCACGCCGCAGCGGTATGTGGATCGAGCTGCATGCCGCAGCGGTACTAGTACTGTTATGTTTGTTTACTTTATTTTATTTGCATGCCTTACCTGTTGTTGTGCTACTTCATGAGATATCTACCGGATTGCCTGACATTATTTGTTAATTGAGTGTGGTGCCCGAGGGGCGGACTTCTGTGCTTATCTGCACTATTCGAATTGCATTCGTTTGCATACTGTAGAAAAAGTCATTTTCAAAGAAGTTTTAAACTGAGCTAAGATATTTCCAAGGATTTCACAGCTCCACTATTTTCCTCAAAAGGTTTTACACTACTTCTATATAGCATGATGATATGCCATACGTGATTTCTTACCGCTTAGTTGTTATTTACCTTTATTACCCACTGAGTTGGAGTACTCACTTTACTCCCTGCACCCCGTGTGCAGATGCAGGTAATTATTCACCCGATAGCAGGTTTGGCTAATCAGAGTCAGAGATATAGGAGTTTAACAAGGTAACTGCCAGCGTTCGCAGCATCGTTCTTTTCCCTTTGTTCATTATTCTCGATTAGTGTATTTTTAGACCTTGAGGTTGTACTTACATTCTAATAGATGCTCGTGACTTGCGACACCCCGATTAGGGCTGTGTGGGATTGTAATTCCGCTAATTAATATTATTAAGTCATTTTTAGCTGTTTATTCATGTTTAAATTACTTTTGAAAAGACGAGTTGGGTTAGTTGGCTGGCCTCGTCTTCACGAGAGGCACCATCACGACCGGGTTTGGGAATTGGGTCGTGACACAATCCCTCCCCATTGGTACTAGTGATACTTACTTATGCCTCGTACCCAAAATTCACAATGCTACTGATTTAAAAAACTTTAGACCTATTGGTCTCAGTAATACGGCTTACAAGATAATTACCAAAATTATTGCCAATAGACTAAAACAATTCCTCCCTGGTTTAATTAGCCCAACACAATTTTGTTTTATAAAAAATAGGAGAGCTAGCGATAATGCTGTTGTTATTCAAGAACTTATCAACAATATGCACACCTCTAATAGCTCTAAATATGATATGTTATTGAAAATTGACCATGAGAAGGCTTTTTATAAGTAGGACTTTATCAATAAAGCTCTTATATTCTTCAAATTTCCCCCAAAAATTTTAAAACTTATTATGCATTGCATTTGCACAAGTCAGATTGGAATCCTTGTTAATAGAACCAAGAGCAAGTACTTCATCCCCAGTAGAAGAATTCGCCAGGGTGATCCTATGTCTCCATACATATTTATACTATGTATGAAACTTATGTCTAGGCTAATAAAAAATCAAGTAGATACTATGCTCTGGGATCCGGTTGGAATTAGCCCTAGGGGACCCTCCTTCTCTCATCCATTCTTTGCGGATGATCTAACTCTAATTGGCAAAACTAATCAAAAAACTGGTAATTGTATAAAGCGTTGCCTAAATTTTTTTATGGAAGAAACTGGTCTGTCTATGAACTATGCTAAATCCAGACTTGTCTTCTCAAAAAAATGTCCATAAAATATTACTTCTTACTTTGCAAACTTATTCAATATGAAATTAAGTTTTAAGTTTGGAAAATACCTTGGATTCCCCATATAAAATCTCAAACCAAAGTCCAAAGACTTCCAATTCGTCATTGATAAAAATGCGTACTAAACTCTCTATATGGAAATCTAATCTTCTAAATATAACTGGAAGAACTACAATAGCAACCTACACTCTTAGTGCCATACCCTCTCATGTAATGCAATATACAATGTTCCCTACAAAAATCTTGAACCAAATAGATAAAATCCAAAGATATTTCATATGGGGTACGACTAATACTAAGAAAAAACTTCACTTAGTGAATTGGAGGACTGTCAATAAGGATTTAAGGAGGGCTAGGAACCCGCTCAACTTTCAAGAAAAATATGGTCTTACTAACAACCCTAAGTTGGAGACTTCTTAATTATCCTAACAATCCTTGGGCCCAATTAATTGTCAGTAAATATGCCTATAAAAAACCCTCTGTAAATTCTTCATTTATTTGGGCAGCCCTAGTGAAAGGTTGGAAAATCTTCATGCAAGGAACCTTGTGGCACCCTTGTAGGAGTTCTAATATTAATGCTTGGATGTCTAGATGGATCCATAGTGCCCCTATCCTTAGAAATAGTATAGAAGGCCATATCCATCTATCAGATTATAGCATCTCTCTTCAACACCTCATAAAAGGCGATAACTGGGATTTATCAAAAATATCCTTTGATCTCCCCATCCCCTTAATAAAAAATATTAAAGCCACTCCTATACCTAGCCACTCAAATAGTAAGGATCATATAACTTGGATATGAGTAGCAGTAACTTGTTTACCTCTAAGTCGTGTTATAAGCTTTTACAAGAAAACTACTCGACCAATCGGAAAACAAAAACCTGATTATAAATGGATTTGGAACCTCCAATGCCCTAATAAATTAAGTTCTTTATTTGGAAGTGTATGCACAATAAAATACCATGTAGAGCCTACCTCCACCATATTGGAATTAATATTGATTCCAATTGCCCCATTTGCAAAGAAGGGCCTGAAGATGTCACTCATATCTTCATTAAGTGTCCTATAGCTACCCGTTTCTGGTTAAATATTGGTCTAATTCTGAGACAAACTGATGAAGAACTCACCGGCTAATTACCCTGAGGAACTCTAACCCACATGGCAGTGATCATCATAATCAATGGGTAAATATTTTTCCTTTTGCGATTTGGAACCTCTGGAAAAATAAAACTAATAACAATATGAACAATCTTGATCTGGATCTTAATGCGAATATGGTTCTCTATCAATCATGGGAATATTTTTTTACACTGAAAAAAACTCACTGCAACAATCAAAAATCAAAATAGATATTCATTAGTCAAAACCCCCTCTAAACACTATCAATCTTAACATTGATGTTGCTTTCTTAAAGACAAGGTTACATGCAGGTATAGGAGGAGTCTTTCGTAATAGCAATGGCAACTGGGTTATAGGATATTACAAATCCTGTTATGCAACATATTCTTTGCCGGCAGAGTTACTAGCACTAGAGCAGGGACTTAAAATAGCTTTGGATATGTCATTCCCTACACTAAAAAAAATTGAATCAGATTCCTCAGACATAATAAAAATGATTATTGAAGATAATGCCCTAACTAACAGTACATTACTCAACTGCAGGTCATTGATGCACAAACTCAAGATCAGGCACAACTTTAGGGAAGGCAATGCAGCGGCGGATCGTCTAGTTAAGGAAGCAATCAAATATTTCAACCCCGATAGATGTTTCCACCTTGCACGTCCACCTCTTTTTGTTGAAGCTGTTTTGGAAAAAGACATGCAAGGTCTTTGTTTTGGATCTAGACTATTAAGTATCAATGTTTGTAATAGCCTAGTTGTTTTGAACAATAGTAATATTCTAAGGGACTATATAGTGACTATGTAAGTCTTTTGTTATTATTATATACTTCCTTAACGTTAAAAAAAAGTAACAACTAACAAGCAAGTTAAGAAGTTTCGTAGTAGGCCATCATCTTTAAGCAATAAAAAAAAAAAGCTATTGTATAATCACAAGTTATCGCATTAAAATTATGCTCCCTGCTAAAAATATTAGATTAGAATGAACCCAATGCCGAAGCACTAGATCCACCTTGCATGAAAGTTACTCCTTCCGGTCCACAATAAGTGATCAATTTGCTTTGGGCACACCCATTAAGGAAATACTAAATTCTAGACGAAAATAATTATAGTAATTAAACTACCATTCATTAAATGTTGCACCATGATTATAGTAGTACTTACTTCTCTTCTCAAATGTGAGGAGTAAATGACTTTTTAGGGATACGTACATAAAGGTAATTTTGGAAAAACAAATTAAATTTTTTCTTGATTATATAAATGGACACTTACTTTGGACCAAAATAAAAAAGTAAATTGATCACTTATTGTGAACCGGAAGAAGTATTTGTTTTAAACCAAGTCGACATTCATACCCATAGCATTTGTCAATAGGTGCCATGCTTTGTTAAATGTAGCTGCTATTGTCTCTTACAATCGTTTGATTTATCGCATAAGGAAAAATAATGTACTAGTATAAAATTGTGCATTAGTAATATAATATTTATTTTTATTGAAAACTCTGCGTTGCTAACACAACATTTGGTTGCTATTTTTATTTATAAATAAGAATATACTATGTGACCTAGTATTCAAGAATATATGTCTTATTTTAAGTGGATACGATGTGGAATAAGAATTTGTTTATTAGTACTTGGATAAGAACACTTCAGATGATAAATATCCTAAAGGTATCTTGTTTTAATAAAGGCGAAATACATAAAGGTCCCTTTAAGTTGTCTACAACGATCAAACAAATACCTCAGCTAAACTTTTTATCATTTAGACACTTCAAGTGTATATTACGTAGATCAAATGAATACCTGAGTGCAACAGATCATATACGTAAGTTACAGACGTGATGAGCCAATCAATGAATGACATGTCTTTGTAGTAAAAAATTTAACACATATAATTAACAAAAAAATAAATTCAAAAAACCTTTCCCCTCACTTTTAACCAAAGTAGCGCCTCCCCCCTCCCCCCCCCACCCCCACACTTCATCTTCTTCATTCTGCCCCTCTTCTGCATCTCCATCTCCTTTTCCCAAATCCATCCTCCATCCAACTAATTAAACACAACTTTTTCCCATTTAACCCCTTCCCACCTTCTTCTCCAACATGCCCTATACTCAAAATTTACCCGTCCATATTCGACATTTAAATCTAAAATCTTTCCATTAAACTAATTATACAAATATAAAACAACAGAGAATAGCCAAAATAGAGAAGCCACTATGGAATTATTGATGGACCTCGCTGGAAAAATCTCATCTCTTTCACCAAAAAACTGACCTTCAAGCAAAGCTAAAAGAAACACTACCGGATTGTTCAGTATTCTCTCTCAAGTAAGGCAAAGGTGAACAATGTACTAGATACTCAAGTGCAGAAGGTTGTAAATAGTCCATACTTCGGATAAAAAGCTAGAAGCGCGGGGATTCAGTATCCAGGAATGATAGCGGCGGAGTCAGTGGCATATCTTCCAGCCTATGGTTTCTAGGTATTGAGAGATCTAGTTAAGAGAGTAAAGAAGAGTTAGAGATGATGTGATGTCTCGCTTGATGTTCCAGAATAACATAAGAAAATATATGGTGCAAGCAAGTTGAAGGAAGGTTGCGAGTAGTATAAATATATATATGTGTAAGTCGCAAGCTAAGGTATGTAAGAGCGACAAGGTTTTAGGAAGACAGGAGTAAGGATAAGAAAAGGCAAGTGAGAAGGTGACGAGAATGGATAAGTCCTCGAGATGAAGCCCATGAAAACAAGAGAGCTGATGGTTTCTCTAAGTTATAGATAGCTCAGTATAACCTGAATGAATTCAAAGGAGTCTAAGACTAGTAGCATTTAGAGGAGACGGAATGCTGCCCTGGTAGTAGAATGAGGGTATAATTGTGATAGATAAAGGATGACGTTTGGGTCTTCGATTGAGTAATGATTTGAAAGGGGGGGGGGGGATTTCATGAATTGTACAGGATTAAAATACCCAAGTAAGGTGAATCACATTGGGATGCTATGAAATACGAATATGGAAGTATAGTATCGCCCCAGGTGGATCAGTCTAATCATTTCAGATGTTCCCCGATGAGACGTGAGCCCTAGCGGCAATGTTACATAAGAGGTGAAGTTATCAGTGGTAGATTATAGATCAACATTGAGGTGAATCTATATTGGATGGATAAAAGATACAAAGTATGAGATGAGATTGGGCCATCATTCTAAAGATGAACAGTAATGAAGAAGCATTAAAGGACTTAGATTTATACATATAGAATAAGCAACGAGAGTGACCTGGAGTTGGTAGCAGGACTCAGTAACTATAAATCGAAGTAAGAGTTATGGTATAGTATAACCTACCTAGATGCAGTAAAGTCATACGGATGGATAACCGTGTCTATGAAATAAATATAGCAGTATTCATAAGTTCAACGAAGTACCGAGCGAAGAACTGTAGTATACCTATAGATGCCCAGATGGACATCTTGTCAAGCTCTGTATATGTTTACAAAGTGAGGCCTAGAGATTGGCTAAAAAACTGGAGGAAAAAGGAGAGAAGAGTCGGATAGGCGCACTTACAAGGTCAGAGTCATAGTAGCAACAGTTACGAGATTAGAAGGATTCCGACCACAAGTCGCGGTGTGAGAAAGAGGCCTAAAGGGGGGAAAGCCCTGGCCTTTGGATTTATTCACTGAACAGTTGCCTAGGTGGCAAGGAGAGTACTAAAGTATTCGGAAGACATAGGTTATGAAAATGACAAGTGCATCGGTCAACATTCGAGGACGAATATTCCAAAGGGGGGAATGATGTTACACCCTATGTTTTCGTACGTGAAAGTACACCATAAGTAAATAAAAGCTTGGAAATGAGATGTTACATTTCTCATTTTCGTACGTTAAAGTTTCATCGTAAGTTATTCGACGTAAGCTAGGAATGAGATTATTTTTTAGGTTATAAGTATTATGCTATTTCAAACAAGTGATAAGTAAATTCGTGAAGGTGAGAGGGTAAGCAAATCGAAGATAATGAGCTTCGTCGAAGTTTGACATTCGGAGATAAAATACGGTCCAAGCTATAATACCCCATATTTATGGACTAGTGCTATACAAGGTACCACATGACCATAATAGTAAGATGTATAAAGTGTGTTAAAAGTGAGTAGTATCTTAAGTAATTTGAGATAATTCTTAGTTATGTGGATAATTAGATCATTATTGGTTTTTAGTGGGAGATTAACCATGTACTTAAAATTTGTGGATAAGTTTAATAAAGACCCTATCCCCACGTGGCAGCAAGGGACTTAAGATGCAATGACTATTTGGTCTTTATAATTTGGTGGTATGTTTAGGGGAATTTTGGATAAAATAATCCCCAAAAGTGGGCCCACACCCACTAATATAAAAGGCTTCTCTAAATCACAAAGATGGAGATGCTTACAACTACTATGTAACAGATGAAGCTTCATCAAGAAATTCATATGAAATTATCGCATAATAGCAACGGGATTTGCAATTCTAAGAGATCACGGTACAATCTTTCTCAAGAATATTATACGGATTTTTCCCTATTTCGATCTCGCCTTCACATATTTCGTCGCGATTGGCGTGTGTTAGAAGGATTGTCGAGAGAATTGGTTCAGGTATGTTAGGCTATCCCTTCTTTCTTTTTGGCATGATCCATACGATACAAACGAAACGAGTAAACGCACAACTTTCATAAATGACTCTATTCATAGAAATAATAGAGGTACCCATGTTCTTGATTCCTCACGTGTCTTAATGTTATATTTTATGTTCATGGGTCTCACAAAACACGTAAGTTGATATCTTTATTTCATGATATTAATCAAAGGCATATTGATCTTATGGCATTTCGATAAATCTTATTAATGTATTTCTTATGCATTTCATACATTTATACAAGTACATTAACCCATGACAAGATGGCATTATATACGCGTATATTATATGTATATGGGATATGATTACGGTCTTATATACGCACCACCACCTGATCAACTGGTATACATTGATTATTTTGCCCACAGTGGCCGAGATGATATGATGGGATGCCCTCAGAGGCTTGATGATATTATGAACACATATACCTATGCATGGTATGACATTTACATGCATATGCATGACATTATAAATATTAAATGATTCACAGAGCTATTCATACTTACATGTTGAGACCACTCCATGTTTCTCTCATGTCTTTTAGTTACTGATTTTCATTCCTAAGATACTCAGTACATTATTTGTACCGACGTCCCTTTTTCCTGGGGACGTTGCGTTTCATGAAGGCAGTTCCCGATAGACAGGTTGAGAGTCCTCCAAGTAGGCTATCAGCTCAGCGGAAGATGTTGGTGAGCTCCATTTGCTCCAAAGTTGCTTATTTGGTCAATATGATTTGGACATGTATTGACTGGTATGGCAGGGCCCTGTCCCGACCTTTATGGTATTTAACTACTCTTAGAGTCTTGTAGACATATATCATGTACGTGAAAGATTTTATGGCCTTGTCGGCCTATGTTCAGTGTAGGAGTGATCATTTTGGTCTTATAAGCCCGCATGTCTTATGTATAAGGTCGTATTACATATTCTATTCTAGTTATCTCACGGCAGCCTTTCCGTCTCATTTACCTGTGCTAGTGTGATACGAAAAGATATCTTATGTTTGTTCTCAATTGAGTAAGGTACCGGGTGCCCGTCGCGGTCCATCGATTTGGGTCGTGACATCTTCCTTCATTTTTCTATGTTTTTTATCCTCTCCTTTTTAGGGAATTCATCAATGAATTTTAATTATTTTAACATCGAATTTTCACTTAGCAATTTTCTTTCATGTTGCACAATTGGTGTTCGAATTAAAACTATCAATTAATAAATTTTGAAGGTGTTTGACTTTCCGCCATTAACAACCATTAAAAGTCTTCAAAGCTTTGAATTCAAATTTGGGTTTTCAAAAAATATTATTTGTTTGGATTGTGTGTTGTTGTAAACAATTAGGAATATTATTTGGGGCTTATATCTCAAATTTGAGGGAGTTTGGTGAAGATTAGACTTGATTTTTGCTGAATTTCAGATTGAAATTTGAAGAAGAAGAAGAAGAAGAAGAAGAAGAAGAAGAAGAAGAAGAAGAAGAAGAAGAAGAAGAAGAGAAGAGGAAGCGGAAGAAGAAGAGAGGAAGAGGAATAGGAAGAGGAAGAGGAGAAGAGGAAGAGGAGGAGGAAGATATAGCAGGAGGAGGAAGAGGAGGAAGAGGAAGAGGAAGAAGAGGAAGAGGAAGAAGAAGAAGAGGAAGAAGAAGAAGACATGACATACAATAGTTACGAAACTGTATTAAAGTTGTATGCAAATTGTATTTAAATTGTATTTTGTTGTAGTTATATTTTTTTATTTGAATGTTGTATGAAAGTTTAAAAATAGTTGTATAATGTATGAATCGTTGTATGAAATTTGTATTTAAGTTATTAATATTATCTTTTTACATAATGTAACGACACGACCTGTTATTTTACTTTCTAGATCCCCATTCTCCTAATTAGGACTCTCCATATGCGCATTTACTGTTTTATGACTTGCGGGTATGGTTGACTTGGGTTTGAAAAGGTTCAGGTTGAAATTGGAACACTTGGTTCCTTAATTGTGGCCTAAGATGGCTAAGTTTGACTTGAGTCAATATTTTTGGAAAACAAACTCGGAACCAAGATTTGACGGTTCCAATAGGTTCGTATGATGATTTTGGACTTGGGCGTGTATTTGGGTCGGATTTCGGATGATCTGGAAGCGTTTTGGTCCTTAATGTTGAAAGTTGGCTCATTGAAGGTTTCCAAGTTCTTCAAATTTGGTTTGGAGTAGACTTTGGTGTTATCGAGGTCCGTTTGGGATTCCGAGCCTAGGAATAATTTCATATGGTGATTTATGACTTGTACGCAAAATTTGGTGTCATTTCAAGTAGTCTAAGTATGATTCGGCGCGTAGCTAGTTGAGAAATTTGAAGTTCTAAGTTGTTCTTAGTTTCAATGTATTTTTACGTGTTCCGAGGGTCCGAGGAGGTTCTCATTATGTTTATGGACTTGTTGGTGCTGTTGGACAGGGTCCCGGGTGGCTCGTGTGTGTTTCGGACAACCCGGAGCTAAGCCCAAAAGTGTTGAGTTGCTGGTTCTGATTTCCTTCTTAACGAACCCAAAAATGGGGTCGCGTTCGCAATGAAGGATTTGGGATATGGGGTGATTTTTTCTTTTTGATCGCGATAAAGCGGTCACATTTGTGTAGGTTTGAGGCTCAAGGTCTTTACGATCGCGATGGCAAGCTCGTGTTCGTGTAGAAGAACGAGGCCTGGGAGGGGTCAGCTACTGTTACCCTTCGCATTCGCAAAGGTCTAACCGCGTTCGCGAAGGTCAGGCTGGGCAATCCTTCGCCATCGCGAGTCTGCCCACACGTTCACGAAGTGAAAATCCTGGGCGATGGCAGCTTTGCCTTCACGATCGCGAGTTAACTTCTGCTATCGTGAAGAAGGATTACTGGGCAGTGTGTCTTTTAAAAATTGGGATTTGGCTTATTTCTTTCATTTCTAACATCTTTTGGCCAATTCTGGAGCTCATTGGAGAGGGATTTTGACCTAGCTATTAGAGGTAAGTGATTTCTATATAATGTGAGCTTAATACATGAATTATATGTAGATTTTAACGTGTAAATTGTGGGAATTTGAGGATTTGATTGAAAAACCTAGGTTTTGATAAAAATGGGATTAGACAACGAAAATGATTATGGAATTGAGTAGAAATTATATATTTGGGATCGTGAGGTTATGGGTAACTTTTATTTACAAAAATTTCTGAAATCTGGGCACGTGAGCCCGGGGGGGGGGGGGGGGGGTGAATTTTAGGAATCTTGTAGTTTGGGTTGGATAATTACTCTAATAATTAAATTATAAACTTTTGAGCATATATTAATTAATTTATACAATATTTTGTTAGTTTCGGATTGCATAGCACCGATTTGAGGCTTTAGCGTGAATTGTGGACCGGAAAGAGAACTTGAAAACGAGGTAAGTCTCTTGCCTAACGTTGTAAGAGGGAATTTTCCTCGTAGGTGCTATAAATGATTGTTTGCCGATAATTGTGGTGCTAAGTGTGCATGATGTGACAAGAGTCTGCGTGTAGCTAAAAATCATGTTTATGTCCGAGTAGTTTTAGAACTCTACCATGTATTACTTGTATTATTTGTACTCAACTTGTTTGTTTAATTACTTAAAATATATTTGATATCGGATAAAGGATTGTAAAGACTGAGCTTCATTACTTTGAGTTTTTGCGGGTTACTTGACCGTTAGTGAAAATAATGCCTTCTTGCGCATTATTCTTGTAATAGTCGTTACTCAGAGTTCGTAGAGTATTTTCTCTTCTTGTGCATCGGATCGAATGCCTCGGCGGTACAATAGAGGCATCTATGGTTTACGTCGGTCGACCCTCGGCAGTATACACAGTATTCTGGATCGGGTCGTATGACCGCAGCATAAATCGTGCATGATACTGCTCGGAGTCTGATTATACTTTATATTTCTTCCATGACTTGAGAAATTACAATTTCTTGATGGCTCTTATTTATCGAAATTAGAATGTGTTAGTTGAGATTTTTAATTAATATTTAGTTAAGAATGTCTTACTTATTGTTCAATATTTCGTTATTACTGATGTATTCCATGCCTATTTATAATTCTTGCACTTATTTATTGACCCTTAGTAAGTGTCGATGTCGATCCCTCGTCATTAATTCTTCAAGGTTAGACTAGATACTTATTGGGTACATGTTGTTTATATACTCACGCTACACTTCTGCACAAATCGCGCAGGATCTGAGGCAGGTGCATCTGGCGGCCACGCGAGTGCGTACCCTCGCTACCTAGAGGCTTAGTGATGAGCTACTCTCTATGACCGTTTTGCAGCGCCCGAAGTCTCTTCTTGTCGTATTTATTTTTCTGTCTATCTTACTCCAGACAATAGTATAAGAGGTTTTATATGTTATACTAGTTTACTCATCCACTTGTAACGCCGGGTTTTGGAAGATTCTAGTAAATATTTTATGGTTTTGATTATTAAATTCACTACTTCGCTCTTTCGTCTATTTCATGCTTTACATTACCACAATCACCAATTAATCGTTCTCTTATTAAAGAAATCAATGCCTTCAAAAATATTAAAATGAACAATTACATGGATAATTCACCGTTGGCTTGCCTAGCGAAAATGTTGGGCGCCATCACAGCCTATAGTGAAAATTGGGTCGTGACACATAAAATTGTTGACACGTATCAAAATTGTATTAAGAGAGGAAGTTTTTATTGGAATTTCAAAGAGCAAGAAGAACACCACATACAAAATATATACAAAAGACGTATTGTATAAAATTTATATGAAAATTATATTTAAGTTGTATGATGTCGTAGATGTATTTAACTAGGTAAAAATAATGTAAGAAAATTGTAGATAAATTGTAAATAAGTGTAAGCTATATAATTAGTTCTATGAGATTTATTTTTAGTATGTATGTTGTTGTAGATATATCAATTTATAAAATTTGTACGAAATTTATTTTAAAATTTGTATGTTATTGTACCATATATTGTTCGAGGTGCCGAATCTGAATTCGAAGCTTTCAACCTTTTAATGGCTGTCAATGATGGAAATAAATACCCTCAAAATTTATTGATCGACAAACAATTCAATCAATAATAGTGCAATAGGAAAGAAAATTTCTTTCTATAGTCATGTCTAGCTATGTAAAGAACTGAACTAAACAGACCAATTGCAGTCCAAGCTATTTTGGGCTTAGAAGAGTTATATACACAAGGACAAGGTCTTTATATATTAATTCGAGGACCTTTATCTGTTCTGATAGAATATAAGGGTCAAACAAACTCCATAGAGAACCGGGTTCTCTATCAGGTTCAACAGAACACACGCACACTACAGTAAGTAAATGGCAAGAGGAATTTTACGTGGAAAATGCCCAGCTCAACGGGATTAAAAACCACGACCTACCCTTGTAGGATTTCAACTTCACTACTGAGCAATTTTTAGATTACAACCTATGCAACCTAGGAATTAACCTCTTAATCCCTCACTAACTTGTAACACACCTATTACAAGCCACTTTATAATAGCTCTATTACAAAGACTTCACAACTTGACTAACTCTAGCCAAGACACAAAGACGAGGGTTTATGATTTACAAGAGTTTCCTACACACTGCTTCTAAATAAGCTAAGTAGGATTTACCAGTAAGAACATCAACAAAGTTATAACTCAACTAAGGACATATAATCACTTGATATGAGGAACTGGTCCGTAGTAGTGTTGTTCCTTGTTCTTGATACACTTGAGAATTGCTAATCGGAAGCTTAATCACTGTTGAAGTGCTTGGGTGAAATCTCTATGTGTTTAAGTTAGTTGTTTTTACCTTCCTTGATGTTAATAATACATTTTTTACATCACTTGGGATGATGTAAGCAAGGTAGATAAAAGACACTCCCCATAAAGTTGACTGCTGCACTGTTTCTGCACTGTAGCGTGTGCAGGCAGCAACTTTACAACTGGGGCAGTTGACTTGTGCAGTTTCCTCGGAAAATGATAGTTATATGTTCCCTCTGTTGTTCCTCTGACTCTAAAGAGTTGAAGCATATCCCACGCTGGAACCTAGGTAAAAGACACTCCCCATAAAGTTGACTGCTGCACTATTTCTGCATTTGTAGCGTGTGCGGCCAGCACTTTACAGCTGGGCAGTTGACTTGTGCAGTTTCCTCGGGAAACGACAACTATTTGTTTCCTTTGTTGTTCCTATGACTCTAAAGAGTTGAAGCATATCCCAAGATGGAACCTTTTGATCTTAAGGTCTTGAGAATATGTAATCGGTTCCTTATCTAGTTCTTGACAATAAGTTTGTTAGATCATCAAAACATCTTACAAGGTACTTGTAACCCATCAATTTCCCCCTTTTTGATGATGACAAACTTATAATTAAAAATACTAGAAAAGCCACACAGAACCAAACAGTGAACCAGAAAAAGCTTAAGATTACACAGAATCAGACAGTGAACCAGAAGAACCTTAATATTCCCCCAGAATCTGTATTCCCCCTTAATTAGTGCAAATCTGATTCAATTATTCAATAATTAAATCTTCCCCCTTTTGGCATCATAAAAAGAAGAATTCTAAGTAAGTAGCAAAAAGAAGTCTAGCGTGGTTAACCCATGCCACTTGTGTGCACATAACATGATAGAAAACAGAGATAAAACAACAGTATTAGACACGGTAAAAAGGGAAAAAGCATCCACAATACACTTTGGATATTTCAAAAGGGAGCAGATTCAATGTTACCATCTACAATTTAAAAACAAAAACAAAAACAAGTACCAACAGTAAAAGGCATCATCAGACACATTCATAAGAGACTGACACTGGAAACTCGACACTGAAGGGGAAATTGCTTAGGGGACACTGGAGGAAGAGGGCTTTTAAGAGGGATCAAGGGTTTTGAGGACAAGATCCATGTGAGCATTCGCGGACATTTGCTCATTGAGCAGTTGTAACGACCCAACCAGTCGTTTTGAGCTCTAGCGCATCATTCGGCAATTTGAGGCAGTAGCTTCACTTCAGGTACTATGACTTGTACGCATGGTCGGAATTGAATTTTGGAAAATTCGGTTTGATTTGGAAAGAAAATTCTCATTTCAAAAGCTTTAAGTTAGAAGAATTCACTAAGATATGATTTTTAGGTAAACGGCCACGGAATCGAGATTTGAAGGTTTTAGCAAGTTTGTATGATGATTTTGGACTTGGGCGTATGTTCGGATCGAGTTTTGGATGACCCGGGAGCGTTTCGGCAATTATTGTGGAAGTTAGTATTTTGGAAGAATTTCATAAATTTGAGTTACAGTGCATTTTAGTGTTATTGACGTTCGTCTGGGATTCTGAGTCTGGGAATAGCTTCATATGGTGATTCTGGTATTGGGGGTCTGTCCGGAAGTGGATTTGGAGGTCCGTAGGTCATTTTGGAGTCGTTTGGTGAAAGTTAGAAATTTGAAAGTTTTTGAGAAGTTTGACTGGAAGTGAACTTTTTGATATCGGGGTCGGATTCCGATTCCGGAAGTTGGAGTAGGTTAGTAATGTCGAATATGGCTTGTGTACAAAATTTGAGGTTAATCGGAAGAGATTTGATAGGTTTCGGCATCAAATGTTGAAGTTTGAAGTTCTAAAGTTCATTAAGCTTGAATTGGGTTGTGATTCGTGGTTTTGATGTTGTTTTATGGGATTTGAAGGCTCGACTAAGTTCGTAATGTGTTTTGGGATGTGTTTGTATAATTGGATGAGGTCTCGAGGGCCTCGAGTAGATTTCGGGTGATTAATGGATCGAATTTGGAGTTTGAAGAAGAATTAAGGCTGCTGACATCAGGTGTAACCGCACCTGCGAGACTTTGGCCGCAGGTGTGGAGCCGCAGAAGCAGCCTAGAAGTCGCAGAAGCGGAGCAGGGTCGCCCAGGTGAAGGACCGCAGGTGTGGAGCCTTGACCGCATCTACACAAGCGCAGAAGCGAAAATTAATGCCGCAGAAGCGGAAATGGGCGCATGTGCGAAGGAGCACCACAGAAGAGGACACACAGAAGCGGCAAGGAGTCCGCAGGTGTGGAAGTCGCTGGGCAGAACGCATTAAATAGCGAGGTTTGGCCATTCCTACTCATTTTCTCCATTCTTGGGGCGATTTTTTGAGCTTCTTGAGAGGGGCTTCCACCTAGAAACTTGGAGGTAAGTTAATCCCACCTATTGTAAGTTAAATACTTGGATTATGTCTAGATGTTAACATAAGAATCATGGGGAATTAGTGGAAATTTGGGATTTTGAAGACAAAAAACCTAGAAATTGGTATTTTCAGACCACGAATTTGGGCATGGAATCGGAAACAAATTATATATTTGAGTTCGTGGGGTTATGGGTAAAGTTTATCTTCGAAAAACTTTAGAATCCGGGCACATGGGCCCGAGGGTGATTTTTTTATCGACTTTTCGATCGGGGTTAGGAATTATTGTAAATTGGATTATAATGAGTATTCAAGCGTATATTAATGAGTTTTCATAATTATTGACTAGTTTTGGAGCGTTGAGCATCGGTTTGAGTCGTCGGAAGGGCTTGGGAGCCAGTTATGGAACTTCGTAGCGAGGTAAGTCTCATTTATAACCTTGTGAGAGGGAATTAGCCCCATAGGTCAACTAAATTATTATGTGCTTCTATTTGTGGTGGCTACGTACGCACGAGGTGATGAGAGTCCGTACGTAGCTACTAGTTATGTCTGTGTCCGAGTAGCTTTAGGCTTACATTATGCCTTGTTGATATTGTTATTGATTTGTGCTCACTGTTTGGCCTTGAGAGGGAGCTAGATTGAGTTTGCTTATTAAATATCTTGAAAGGAGTTGAAATTTTAGAATTTAATATTTAAAAGGTTTCATTTGAACTTCGTAATTTCGAAAGAATTGAGGAATATTATAATTGCTTAAGAAATCTATATGTATCCGCATCACATGTATGTTTTGTGAGCGGGGTAATTTCCTTAAAAAGCTACAAGCTGAATTTCCCTCATTTTTGAAAAGAATTAAGAAAGAGATATGATTTTAAAAGCTAAATTTATATTCGACCACGTCGTAGGTATGAATCGCGAGTGGGGTTATTTCTTAAATTTATATTTGACTGCGTCGCATGTATGATTCGTGAGCGGGGAAATAGATGCATCTATGGTTCGCGTCGTTCGACCCTCGGCAGTGCATAGTTTACCTTTATGTTGGATCGGGCCGAACGTCCTCGGTTGAAATTATGTGTGATAGTATAACTGGAACCCTTTTTTTTATAATTTGTATAAATTCATCGTTGAGAGATCATTTGTTATAAATGAAGGAAGTGTTTGGGGTTCCTTAATAAAAATGAAAGAATTGTTCAGCTCTCTTCTTGTTCTGAGTTTTGTTGTTATCTCTACATATCATGTTAAATTAGAACTTCATATTATGATATTATTGGACCACTAGTAAGTATCTAAGTCGACCTCTCGTCACTACTTCTTCAGGTTAGACTGGATACTTACTGGGTACGCGTTATTTTCGTACTCATACTACACTTGCTGTGCATTTTTGTTGCACATGCACATGCATGTCTGGTGGCCTAGTGGGCGCAGTGCATGGTTGATACGGAGACTTAGTTGAGCTGCCTCTCTCGAGACGACCCGCAGCCAGCAAAGTCTCCTTCAGAGTATTCGTATTTGCCTTTCTGCCCAAATTGTATTTCGGACAGTTATTGTATTTAATTTTTTTCCTTAGTAAATGCTCATGCACTTGTGACACCGGGTCTTGGGATGATTCTGGGTTATTCAGTATTGAAATTGTTAAAACATTATTATTTATTCTGTAAAGTCCATCTTTAACAGTTAAACTGAAGAAAAATCATGATTACTAAAACGTGAACTAAACTGATTATTTAGTGTTAGCTTTCCTGACAGTGGTGTCCAGCTCGTGACAACATGGCATCAGAGCACTAGGTTCACTTAGGTCTCACGATTCATGAGCAAGTCTAGTAGAGTTTTGTAGATCGGTACGGAGACATCTGTACTTATCTTCGAGAGGCTACAAGGCTGTTAGGAGTACTTTCCTTCTTGATTCCTCATCATGTTGTTTGATCCCTTTGAGGCTTATGCCTTCGTTTCTTTCCTACTCACTCTTATGCGACGTGAAGCGCTTATTATAAATTAGGAATCGAGAAAATGTAATGGTACTACAGATGTGGTGCGGGATGTATCTCCCTGCGTATTTGATCGGGCTATTATCGTCGCTTTGCGGAAGGTCGTTCTGTCGTTCCGGCTCAGTATCAGTATTACCTAAGGTTTTGATATTTGGCACTAATTGTTGTGACGATTCTTGCATTGTTATCGCACAGTATTGGTGTAATGGTAGAGTGCTTGTCTATGCGTTGAAGTAGTGAATGACTTGGAAGGATGTTTATTCAATGCAAAATTCAGTGATTCAGAATTTTATTTCCCGACGGAGGAGAGACAATCGCACTATAAATGTTCAAGTTTGGTTTGATGAAGTAACGAGACTTGGTATTTTCGAGCGTGGTGGAATTTTCATCTGTGATGTGGTGTCATTGTCCCTGTTGAATATGTTACGTTTGCCGATATTATGGTTTCCTTCAATTCGCTTTTGGGGCAGAGTATTGTGAATAGTTCTAGAGAAGCGCGTATCGAAGATCGCGTTGTGCGGTGGTTTAGGAGTGAATCAGTGTTCCTGGTGTTGATGACTCGAGAAATATGACCTTTGAAGGGGTTTAAGGCTAGTAGAAATCTATTGGTTCAAGTGCTACAAAAATAAATTTTTCCTTTAAGGAAACAACTGGGCAGTGAAGGATGAGGAAGTACATGTGGGGGAGGGGGGTGCCTTGCGGTGGTTAAATTTTCTATAAGGTCAAGAGTGAGGAACGGATGTCGAATGGCTGCTTAAAGGAGTGAGTTTGACCAAAGTGAGAGAGTGGTAGAGTAGCACATGGGTTGTAGTAGGATGACTACACGCCATGAAAAGAGTTTAGAGTGATTTGGGATTTATAGTGGGCAGTGACTAGATCAACGGGCTTAACTTGGAATGCGGGCGACCGGATGCGACAGAAAAGAGCTTGCTTGATACGAATAATTTTACTGGCTATTAGGTAAGGGTCAAATATGTGAATGTGGTTAGTGATTCAGATTGTTCATGAAGGGTCAAACGGAAGGATTTCGAGGAGTTTGGTGAGTTGGTTGTGCAAGATCAGGCCGACTATGAAGAAAGAATATAGGTGGGTTCCAGAGTTATGTAATGGGTGGCTCCAAGCTAAGTGGAGAGTCCCACCGCCTATGAATTGGGTTGCATGGTTATCTACTGGTGAGTTTCCGGTTATTGGCGTATTTGTGGATTATTACGGCTAAGGGAAGAGAACATAAGTGGTAACTTGAGCAAAGGATTTGATAAATGTGTGCTATAATTGGCCTTATTGACTCATGTTTAGGCTTTGGGAAGATTCAGAATTTATGCTTCGTAAGAAGGTGATTTACAAGGGAAGTGATTCAGTCAGGTACTTCATCGGCAGAGTGTTCATGTGCTAGAAGAGCATTGGAGTTGATTATTATTAGGGACTAAGTCAGAGTGGGTGACTCTCAATAACGGTTCTAGTGGATCCAAAGGTTAAAGTGTGGCGCCTAGTGATTTTGAGTCCATAATATTGTTAAGTATCGAGCTTTGCAGCAAATTATGACAAAGGGGCTTGGAGTGTTCTATGTTATCTTCGGCTTGCAGTGTAGTATTTGGAGGAATGAGGGAAAATGACTTCGGATGCATGAAGAAATGATCAGAATGGGTGTACCAGTTGAAGACGCGAATATGCACACAAGGAGGGTATGAGATGGTTCGTGGGTTTTGAGACAGCGTGGTCGCGTGAAATTAGGTCACTTAGGATGAGTGCGGATTTGGGTTCGTTATGTTTTGAATGGGGCTATTATTATTCCCGATGCAAGTCAAGAGTAAATTAGAAGAAGTCGAATCGGCTAGAAATTGTTGAATAGGCATGATGGTAGCAAAGATCAGTTCCTCCAGCATGTTGAGTTATGCATGTGATTTATGGCGGTACATGCGAGGCTCGACGACTGCCGAAGTTGATTGTATTTGGAGGCGCTTGAGTATTTTGGGTTGTTAAGTTAGATGGATTCCGGGAGAGATATGGTGGATTAGAACCTACTAGAGGATTATATTTTCTACAGATGTGGGAATTCAGTCACGTGTTGCAATGGTTCTTTTGAAATGAGCTAAGTAAAAGGTTTATATATGATGAAGTGTTCACCCTATTAAGTTCCGGAGTTATGATGAAATTTTTGTGCTCTTGCGCATTGACATGATTAAGTGCAGTGAGTAGCATGTGATTTGGAAGTTAAGGATCAAGGTTGCGGTTCGGTGTTGACAAGAATATCAAGCTCGGATGAGCGAGAAAGGACTCTGATGGTTAGAGTCAGTTGGCATTGTTTTTGGGGCCACCTGAGATCGGAGTCTAGTATGAAGAGGCTTTACATACTGATTGCGGATTCCTGAATTGCTATACAGCATTGGTGTGGCCGGTAGTATGGATGTGCAGACTCATTGTCTGGTGCGGAAGGTCGGGGAGCGTGTCCATGGAAAGATGGAATAAGTATGACAGGTAGTCACTTAAATGATTAAAGGTGGAGACCAAGTATGCAGATTGTGGTACTATCGTTGATGTGAGAATTTATGCGTGAAGGGTGCTCGGTTCATTTGGTTATGAATTGAGGATTTTTGTTTCGGATTTGGCGGTTATTCTTGTGTGTCATGGGAAAAAGGGTTACCCTGGATTCTTGAAAGGGTATCAGCCCAGTGCGGTACAGTCATAATCGGCTTGAGGTCCATGGATGGATTTAGATATAAATGTGGGGTCTATATCGGGTCGGATGTGTTTATTTCAGCATAACACTCCTTGTGAAGGGGTATGCGGACATTGGATGTTATTTGCCGCCGGCTATTTCATGTAATACTATATTATGCCGTGTGAGTTCGGAACGGTTTGATGATGTCATATGTGTTGAGGTCCCGCGTAGCGATGGTGTTATGTTACCAGGATGTCTCTCGAGATTAGATCATATACACACCTTAGTTGTGCTTGAGTTTTGTAGCGTATGGAGCTATATGTCTCCCTAGGGATGGTATTATGCACTTAGCGTGCTTGTGGCTGATATTCGGGTATCTTGTAGTAATGAGCATTCTAGCTCGGTAAGTATCTCTTTATGTAGATTTTATGTGTGTATTGGGTGGCACGCCACCACGGGTATGTTGTTTGGATCGGGTTGCACGCTACAATAGTGTGATGTTGAGTTCAGTCTCCTATATTCTATTTTGTGTGTTTTTGTTGCCCATTTTCTGAGGAAGGTTCATGACACCTTTTCGGTTGCCTAATTAGTTTGTGGGTTGAGTAGTCCCTTTCAGAGTTTGTTTCCTTATGTATCACATTTGAGTTTGTAGCTTATTGGCACGTTGTGGCATCATATGAGACTTTTGGTCATGTTTGGGGTGGCTTATTACATGAGCAGCTAGTACTAGGAGAGACGAGATTAATGGATCTAGGATCAATGCGATCGAATTATATGAAGCATATTAAAGAGCAAATACCATTATTTGGTTCATAATGGGGTGATGATTCTAGTCAAGAGGGGAGTATCAATGATTTGTTGACTCGACAGTTGGTTATGAATTTCTACACATCTCTTCCTTCGTGGCAGTATTGCAAGAGTTGGAATAGGACTTATATGAGTCATGAGGTGTGTGTGAGCATCATATTCATGGAATGTCGGGTGTTATTAACAGAGGGTGTTATCATGGTCATGTGAATTACGCAGTGCATCGTGTTAATTCAGCAAAGGCATGCAAACATGTATTGGTGCATCGCAAAGGGATTGATACGGTGTTCGTATGATGGAAACAGGTCTGGTAGAAGATTCTGGATGTTGGAATTTGGCTCTGATGGCTAATTTGACTAAACAAAAGGGGAATCTTCAGATTTACTCGAGCCAGTGTGCTCAACTCAGTTGTGGTAGCATGGGTAGGTGCACAGGGGTTAAATAGTGATTTCAGACAACTCCGGCGCATTTCTTAGCATGTTCGAGGACGAACGTATGTTTAAGTGGGAGAGAATGTAATGACCCGATCGATCGTTTTGAGCTCTAGCGCGTCGTTTGGTGGTTTGACTCCATGAGTAGCTTCACTACAGGTATTATGACCAGTACGCATGATCAAAATTGAAATTTGGGAAGTACAAATTTGATTTGGAAAGAAAATTCTCATTTCAAAAGCTTTAAGTTGGAAGAATTGACTAATATTGGATTTTTGAGAACGGCCTCAGAATCGGGATTTGAAGGTTTCAAAAGGTTTGTATGATGATTTCGGAATTGGGCGTATGTTCGAATCTAGTTTTGGATGACCGGGAGCGTTTCGGCGCCTATTGTGGAAGTTAGTATTTTGGAAGAATTTCATAAATTTGGGTTGCAGTGTATTTCAGTGTTATCGATGTCCATCTGGGATTCTGACTCTGGGAATAGCTCCGTATGGTGATTCTGGTATTGGGGGCGCGTCCGGAAGTGGATTTGGAGGTTCGTAGGTCATTTTGGAGTCGTTTGACGAAAGTTAGAAATTTGAAGGTTTTTGAGAAGTTTGACCGGAAGTGGACTTGTTGATATCACGGCCGGATTTCGATTCCGGATGTTTGAGTAGGTCCGTAATGTGGAATACGGCTTGTGTGCAAAATTTCAGGTCAATCGGGCGAGATTTGATAGGTTCGACATCGAATGTTGAAGTTTGAAGTTCTAAAGTTCATTAACCTTGAATTGGGTTGTGATTCGTGATTCTGATATTGTTTGATGGGATTTGAAGGCTCGACTAAGTTCGTAATGTGTTTTGGGACGTGTTGGTATAATTGGATGAGGTCCCGGGGCCTCGGGTAGATTCTGGGTGATTAACGGATCGAATTTGGAGTTTGAAAAGATTGAGGCTGCTGACATCTGGTGTAACNTAACTCACTTCATATTAAATAAAAATCGTTCAAGTCATAAGCACAACAAGATATTTAATCCACACTTTAAATATGAAATTTGCCCATAAACAAGATTTAAGATTGGAAAAAAAAATACTACACACTTGGATATTCAATACAAAGCAAAGGAATGAAGAAATGAGCACAAATGGGTAACAAATTCTCAACCAAAAGCTTCAAATCTTCAAGACCCAAGTGTGTGTGCAAGAACCCTAGCTCCAAAACTTGTCTTCTAGTCAAGAGACTCCAAAATAATTCTAAGATTGGCCAAAGATGTGCCAAAAATTGGCCAAAGATATTTTATAAATGATCTAGGTCGTGTATTAAATGGTTCGGAGTAAAAACGTGAAATTCTAGAACTGTCCAATTTTTCCGCCCGTTTCTTCTTCGCATTCGCGATCGTCCCTTTGCGTTCGTGAAGGTTTGTCTGCTTCAGCTTCACGTTCGTGATCGTTCCTTCGCATTCCGTATCGAAGATCGCGTTGTGCGGTGGTTTAGGAGTGAATCAGTGTTCCTGGTGTTGATGACTCGAGAAATATGACCTTTGAAGGGGTTTAAGGCTAGTAGAAATCTATTGGTTCAAGTGCTACAAAAATAAATTTTTCCTTTAAGGAAACAACTGGGCAGTGAAGGATGAGGAAGTACATGTGGGGGAGGGGGGTGCCTTGCGGTGGTTAAATTTTCTATAAGGTCAAGAGTGAGGAACGGATGTCGAATGGCTGCTTAAAGGAGTGAGTTTGACCAAAGTGAGAGAGTGGTAGAGTAGCACATGGGTTGTAGTAGGATGACTACACGCCATGAAAAGAGTTTAGAGTGATTTGGGATTTATAGTGGGCAGTGACTAGATCAACGGGCTTAACTTGGAATGCGGGCGACCGGATGCGACAGAAAAGAGCTTGCTTGTCATTCGAAAATTTCCGAAATCCGGGCATGTGGGCCCAGGGGTGAATTTCATGAATCTTCCAAATTGGGTTAGGTAACTATTTTAATAGCTAAATTATGAACTAACGTAGCATATATTTATTAGTTTATACAACTTTTGATTAGTTTCGGAGTTCCTCGACGTCGTTTGAGGAGTTCTAGTGAGGTTGANAATTGACTAATATTGGATTTTTGAGAACGGCCTCAGAATCGGGATTTGAAGGTTTCAAAAGGTTTGTATGATGATTTCGGAATTGGGCGTATGTTCGAATCTAGTTTTGGATGACCGGGAGCGTTTCGGCGCCTATTGTGGAAGTTAGTATTTTGGAAGAATTTCATAAATTTGGGTTGCAGTGTATTTCAGTGTTATCGATGTCCATCTGGGATTCTGACTCTGGGAATAGCTCCGTATGGTGATTCTGGTATTGGGGGCGCGTCCGGAAGTGGATTTGGAGGTTCGTAGGTCATTTTGGAGTCGTTTGACGAAAGTTAGAAATTTGAAGGTTTTTGAGAAGTTTGACCGGAAGTGGACTTGTTGATATCACGGCCGGATTTCGATTCCGGATGTTTGAGTAGGTCCGTAATGTGGAATACGGCTTGTGTGCAAAATTTCAGGTCAATCGGGCGAGATTTGATAGGTTCGACATCGAATGTTGAAGTTTGAAGTTCTAAAGTTCATTAACCTTGAATTGGGTTGTGATTCGTGATTCTGATATTGTTTGATGGGATTTGAAGGCTCGACTAAGTTCGTAATGTGTTTTGGGACGTGTTGGTATAATTGGATGAGGTCCCGGGGCCTCGGGTAGATTCTGGGTGATTAACGGATCGAATTTGGAGTTTGAAAAAGAATTGAGGCTGCTGACATCTGGTGTAACCGCACCTCCGAGCCTTTGGCCGCAGGTGCGGAGCCGCATAAGCGACATAGAAGTTGCAGAAGCGAAGCAGGGTTGCCTAGGTAAAGTACCACAGGTGCGGAGCCTTGACCGCTTCTGTGCAAGCGCATAAGCAAAAATTAAGGTCGCAAAAGCGGACGCGCAAAAGTGGCGAGGAGTCTGCAGGTGCGGAAGTCGCTGGGCAGAACACATTAAATAGCGAGGTTTGGCCATTCTTGCTCATTTTCTCCATTCTTAGGCGATTTTGGAGCTTCTTGAGAGGGGCTTCCACCTAGCAACTTGGAGGTAAGTTAATCCCACCTATTATAAGTTAAATACTTGGATTAAAGCTAGATGTTAACATAAAAATCATGGGGAATTAGTGGAAATTTGGGATTTTAAAAAAAAACCTAGAAATTGGTATTTTCGGATGTTGACCACGAATTTGGGCATGGAATTGGAAACAAATTATATACTTGAGTTCGTGGGGTTATGGGTAAATTTTATCTTGGAAATATTTTGAAATCCAGGCACGTGGGCCCGAGGGTGATTTTTTTATCGACTTATCGATCGGGGTTAGAAATTGTTATAAATTGGATTATAATAAGCATTTGAGCGTATATTAATGGGTCTTCATAATTATTGGCTAGTTTTGGAGCGTTGAGAATCGGTTTGAGTCGTCGGAAGGGCTTGGGAGCCGGTTATGGAATTTCGGAGCGAGGTAAGTCTCCTTTCTAACCTTGTTTAGGAAATTAACCCTATAGGTGAACTAAATTATTATGTGCTTCTATTTGTGGGGGCTACGTACACACGAGGTGATGAGAGATCGTACGTAGCTTCTAGCTATGCCTATGTTCGGGTAGTTTTAGGCTTACATCATGCCTTGTTGATATTGTTATTGATTTATGCTCATTGTTTGGCCTTGAGAGGGAGCTAGATTGAGTTTCCTTAATAAATAAATTGAAAGGGGTTGAAATTGAAGAATTTAATATTTAAAAGGTTTCATTTAAACTTTGTAATTTTGAAAGAATTGAGGAATATTATAATAGCTTAAGAAATCTATGTGTATCCGTGTCGCATGTATGTTTCGTGAGCGAGGTAATTTCCTTAAAAAGCTACAAGCTGAATTTCCCTCATTTTTGAAAAGAATTAAGAAAAAGACATGATTTTAAATGTTAAATTTATATTCGACCACGTCGCAGATATGATTCGCGAGCGGGGTAATTTCTAAAATTTATATTTTACTGCGTCACATGTATGATTCGCGACCGGGGAAATAGATGCAGCAATGTTTCGCGCCGTTCGACCCTCGGCAGCGAACAGTTTACATTTATGTTGGATTGGGCCGAACGTCGTCGGTGGAAATTATGTGTGATAATATAACTGGAAACTTTTTTTATAATTTGTATTAGTTCGTCGTTGAGAGATCATTTTTTATAAATAAAGGAAGTGTTTTGGGGTTCCTTAATAAAAATGAAATAATTGTTCAGCTCTCTTCTTGTTCTGAGTTTTGTTGTTATCTCAACATATCATGTTAAATTAGAACTTCATATTATGATATTATTGGACCACTAGTAAGTGTCGAAGTCAACCTTTCGTCACTACTTCTTCGAGGTTAGACTGGATACTTACTGGGTTTGCGTTATTTTCATACTCATACTACACTTGCTGTGCATTTTTGTTGCACAGGCAGATGCATGTCTGGTGGTCTAGTCGGCGCGGCGGCATGGTTGATACGGAGACTTAGGTGAGCTGCACCTCTCGAGACGACCCGCAGCCAGCAAAGTCTCCTTCAGAGTATTGGTATTTCCCTTTCTTTCCAAATTGTATTCCGGACAGTTATTGTATTTTATTTTATTCCTTGTGACACCGAGTTTTGGGATGATTCTGGGTTATTCAGTATTGAAATTGTTAAAACATTATTATTTATTCTGTAAAGTCCATCTTTACCAGTTAAATTGAAGAAAAATCATGATTTCAAAAGAAATACTAAAACACGAACTAACTTGATTATTTAGTGTTGGCTTGCCTGAGAGTGGTGTCTGGCGCCATCACGGCCTTTAATGGAATTTGGGTCATAACAGCAGTCTTACTTTCAGGTCCTCCACATGTTTCTGGAGCTCAGCATTCTCCTTCGTCAGGCGGGTAACCTCTGATCTATGGGAACTACTGGAACTAGGTTCCTGTTGTAGCTGACTGAGCTAACTCTCAAGAATCGCGTTCCTAGACTTCAACGTCCGGATCTCCTCTATGGCACTATTCTGAGCATTTATCAATTGAGAGATAGTAGAGGTGCTTCCAACTCCTCCGACATTGTCAATACACTCACACTCCTCAAGAGTGGTCTTGGAGAAGGTTTGCTTTTTAGTGCCCACTTTGGCCTGTCCCAGAGGCACTTTGAAGAACTCGAAGACCTTTGTGAGAAGAAACCCATAAGGTAGCCCATGGTTTCCATCCTTAAAGTTTCCCACCTTTTCCATATGCTCAATCATTATCCCAGGCAAATTGATGGTGGTAAAACCATCCAAGACTTCCATAAGGACCAGGTCAGCTTTGGACGTAATAGATCTCCTCTCAGCGCGGGGAAGTAGCACTTTGTTAACCATCTCAAAAAGCAACTAATATACTGGAAGGAGTGCCTTCTCATGCACCCGTTCTCCCTGCTGGATTGCCTTGTCCTTGACAATGGCATTTCTAAAATGTGAGGTGCAGGCACCCTAAACAGACGACAACCCTTCAGCACGAACACCCAGAATTGACCCCAAAACGATAGAGTCCATCACTATGTCCACCCCATTTACCAACACACAGATGTGATCGTCTTCAACTGTGAAGAGGTCGGCAGAAAAACTCTGCACCTCCTCCTCATATACTTTTGGAACATCATTTGAAAACAAATGAGTCAACTGTTGGAAATCACAAATTTCCACTAACTGTCTCATCCCAGCAAGCTCTACAATGTCGGGGGCAAATGTGCGGCCCCATATCACCTTCTGATTTCTCAACTTCTCTTTCTCAGAACTCAGAGACTCACCAACTGTTGCTTTCTTGAAGGTACTAGGTTCCTCATCATCATCCACTTTTCTTTTCACTGACTTGCGAATAGACTTTCCCTTCTCCACTGACTTTTCATGCATATGTTCACCAATATTTTTCACATCTTCATCATCAGGCTCTTCACCACTCTCTTTCACTGTCTTATCACCAGATTTCTCCACAATCTTTTCACTAGGAACAGTATCAGCACTCTTGGTTAGACTTTTAACACTTGTAGAAGTGTTTCTTTTGGATTGAGAGTGAGAGTGCTTCTGCCTCGAGTGTTTGTAAGTCAAGGAACTTGCTTCCTCTTCTGCTTCCTCATCCACATTAACCACAGGGATGACCTTTTTATGTACAGCTTTTCCATCCTTTACCAGTTTTTTCCTTCTTTGAACTCCTTTGACTTTTCTTGAGAGCAGACTCTAGAGCCTCCCTTTTCTACAACCGAGTAGTTGGTCGCTTAGGGGTTGGCTCTGGAGCTGCAACTGGCTTACTCCTAGCCCTAATAAAACTAGCAATCACCATATTATTTAAATCTTCTTCACTATCAGACCGCATCTTAGGCACCACCATAGATAGGGATTCAACATAGAAGTGGGGAGAAGGAGCCAGATCAATACTGACCTGGGGAGATGACCCCTGACCTGGATCCTCTGTGGCGATATCAGGTCCATCATTAGGAACCCCAGAAGTATCATCCTGCGCCAATGTTTCAACTGGCACAAGCTCTCTTCCTTCTATTACGGCTTGAGGCTCTTCCCCTTGCGGCTCAGACCTCCCTACACCTTCCTTAACAAAAATTCCTTCGCCGGCTATGGATAGAATGTTTTCTATTGCCTTATTTTCTTGTGGTTCCATGGAAATTTCAGTAGGAAGAGGAGTGTTACATGTAGATTCAAGCCATGTCTTGGGTGAGTCAGCATTGTCAGGACTAGCCTCTTGGTTTGCACTTATGTTCTCTTTCATAGTGAGATTGGAGGTTTCCTGATTTCCTTCTTCGACCAAATTACCCTGTTCACCCTGTTTTCCAGCAAGACTGGAGGAGAACTGGTGACCACAAACTTTTCGGAGTTGAGGTTTTTTGACTCCGATGAGAATCAAAACCTGAGTGGGTAGGTGAGGAAATTGTGTTTGAGGGAGGCTCCATTCTAGGTTTAGACTGGTGGTGGTGTTGGGTGATAAGTCTACTATTGGAGTTTCAACTGGTGTGGACTCGATGGTTGTATTGTTGAGAACACCGGAATTTTATTGATTCTCATACATGGTGAAGTTTACTGGAAATATTAGTGGTATGAGAAGAGAGAAAGGGAAGTGAAGAATTTGAGGTTTGATGTGAGGAGTTGTGATTTGATAGATGCATTTATGAGAGATGAGGGACCTGTTAAGAAAAAGGAAGCAGTTTTATTTTGGGGAGTCGAGTCGTTCAGTAGCAAGTGAGATGTTTCAGTTGAAGAGACGTAGAGTAAAGAAACTGACACACTGATGATGTGGCATTGTTTTTATCCGTTCTAAGTTGTGTATGAGAGAACAGAGAAGCTACTAACTTGAGCCAGGAGAACCAGGTTCCCTGACAGGTCTTGCAAGTGTAAGCTTAACCCCTTTTACCAGCATGCACTACATCAGTTGCTATGTAATCATCATGCGTGTCTACCTGTGACGGTAAAGAAATGAATTAGACTTTGCAAGAAAACACGTTTAGCCAATCTTACCTGTCCATTTCTTTCATAGCCAAGAAAATACGTTTTATCAACCCCAGTGCCAGGTGATTTCTAGCAGAATGTTCTCTGCTTAAAGCTTTGGTGAAGATGTCTGCAATCTGATCTTCAGTGCTGCAAAAAACAATGTGCTTGGTCCTCTTGTGTTGGACTGGATTTTTGGCCATGTTGAGTGCACTTGTATTATCACATAAGAGTGGCACACAGTCTGAGTATACTCCAAAGTCTTCTAGTTGTTGCTTGATCCACAGCAGTTGAGCATCGCAAGAAGCAGTTGCTACATATTCTGCTTCAGCGGTTGAGAGTGCCACCAATTTTTGCTTCCTTGTACCCCATGAGATGAGACAAGAACCTAGAAAATGTGCCATTCTAGACGGGCTTTTCCTGTTCACTAGATGTCCTGCATAATCAGTATCAGCATACCCAATAAGATTAAGGTTGTCACCTGAGAGATAATGGAGAACCAGGTCTTGCATTCCCTTGAGATATCTCAGTATTCTCTTGGCACCCTTCAAATGAGATTCCTTTGGATTTGATTGAAATCTTGCACAAGGACCCACGCTGAACACAATGTCTGGTCTTTGATGCTTCCATGTCAAGCCTCTTCAGCAGCTCTTCTTGCATGGCTTGGATTGCATCAACAACTCTATTTTCAGCTTCAGTTGTTGTGATTGTGGGACCAGGTTCCTCTCCAATAGATGTAGGTGTACTTGCATTATCATCACTAGACTCCTTTACATGACTCATCATGTCTTCCTTTCCATTGCCATGTCAATAACTTCTCCTGGAACAGATAAGGTTTCTCTATCTTGATCAACATCCTTGTCCTTCTCACAAGAGAGGTGAGACTCTTCAAAGATCACATGTACACTCTCATCAACATATTGAGTTTTTTTGTATACTTTGTAATCTTTGCTTTGGGACGAGTATCCCAGAAAGATTTCTTCATCACTTTTGGCATCAAATTTTCCAAGCGGTTCCTTGCCATAGTTGAGAGCATAACATTTGCAGCCAAATGTCCTTAGATGAGTCAATTTAGGCTTTCTTCCATTCAGCAACTCATAAGGTGTTTTTTGTTTAGAAGGGACCTAATCATGCATCTGTTTTTTAAAAAGCATGCAGTGTTAACTGCTTCTGCTCAAAAATATTTCGCGATCCCCCTATCAATTAGCATTGTCCTCGCCATGTCTTCAAGAGCCCTGTTTCTCCTTCCCACAACACCATTTTGCTTAGGTGTTCTTGGAGCTGAGAGGTTATGAGTAATGCCATTTCCAACACAAAATTCATCAAAACTTGCATTATCAAACTCTGTCCCATGGTCTGATCTAATGCAAGTCACATTTGTGCCCATCTTCACTTGGATCTTCTTGACAAAGTCGACAAATACTTGAAAATGTCTCATCCTTGGATCTGAGGATTAGGGTCCAAGTGAATCTGAAGTAGTCATCCACTATTACAAAGATATATATTTTTCCTCCTCTGTTTGGTACCCTCATAGGTACACATAGATCCATATGAAGAAGATCAAGTGGCCTTGAGGTACTGACTTCCTTTCTGGGATGAGGATCTGACATGCTTTCCTTTCGCACAGGCATCGCGAACTTTATGTTCCTTGAAGTTTGACTTGGGGAAACCGCGAACCTGGTCCTTCTGGACTATTTAGTTCAGTAATAAAAAGCTTGCATGCCCCTGCCTATTATGCCATAATTTAGCATCATCATCAACGACTCTTAGATAGCTGAGACCACCACTTTGCAGGGACTCAAAATCAGCAACGTAAATGTTATTATATCTCTTAGCCTAGCACCAGATCACTAGTCACAAGATTTGTAACTGTGCATATCTTTGACACGAATTCCACTTTGTTTCCTTTGTCACATATCTAAGAAACACTTAGCAAGTTGTACTTCAACCCGTTCATAAAGCACACATTCTCAATTGAGTGTGAGAGAGACTTCCCAATCCTTCCAAATCCCAGAATCTACCCTTTATTTCCATTATCAAAGGATACACTCCCTCCTTGTAGGGCCTTAAGTGAAAGGAAATCATTATTACTTCTAGTCATATGCTTTGAGCAGCCACTATCCATGTACCATTTGCAGGCTTCTTCCTTTCACTGTTCCCTATACAAGAAAATCAGGAGTTAGACTTAGGAACCCAAACAAGTTTGGGTCCCTTGTAATGAGGAAAGGGGTAAATGGGGGATCTTTTGGTCCATGTAGGTATCATGCGTTTTCTATATGAGGGATAGGTTCTCTACCAGTAGTTACTTTTTCAGCAAAAGATTTGTTTTTCTAATGTGACTGAAATTGGGCCTTACAATTTTCTTTAAGGTGCTTATTGTTACTGCAGTGAGTGCAAAGTCAGGTACTGTAACGTACTTGCTATGGGGGTTGTAGGGAATCTTTTCCTTTTGAAACCCAATCCCCTGCTGTTGATACCCAATTTTTCCCTATATATTTTAAATATGCAAAAATACCTTTGAAATAGCATATGTATGCATATATAAGCATGCACAAGGTTTTTATTATTTTTTCCATAATTTTAAGGGTCTAAATTGATTTATTTTCCCCCTTTTTATCCATAAAACCCCAATAAATATTTTTTTAAATTGTTGTTGTGATGATTTACTCATTTAATTGCTATACTTATGCCAAAATATGGCTCATACATTTTTTGTTCATTTTTATAATTGCATTTTGTATTTTTAAGACTAAATTGCATAAAATTGCAATATTATCCCCATTAATGTATAATTACATTTATATGCATAAAATCGACCTTCTATATTTTTAAAATGTTGAAAATCTATTTTAAATCATTTTAGTACGTGAAGTTATTTTTTAGAAATTATTTTATTATTTTTTATAAATTATATAGGGAAAATTGGCTATATAGCCAAATTTGCATTTCAATCTTAGCCTTAATTTAAACCCAGCCCCAGCCCAATTCCTAATCGAAATACCCGACCCAAACCCTAAACCCGCCTACCCAACCCAAAAAATAATTAAATCATGGTCGTTGATCTGAGAGATCAACGGCCTGTATTAGCCCTTACCATTTTAATTCCAAACGACCCCTAACCCTAGCTCATTATTCAGAGACCGCCGCCTCTGTATTCTCTCATCTCCTCTCCTCTCTTAACCACTCAACCTAACCCTAGCTCCTTCAACCGCCGACCTCTCTTCTCCGATCTTCTCCGGTGATTTTCCTTCAACTCCTAAGCCTTCAACAGTTCCTCCAATGCTATGCTTGCCTTCTCTAAGGTCTTCAAGGGCCCGGGGCCACGCCGACTTGCATCTAGGGTTTTTTATTTGTCTATTCTTGGCTACTTCAGTGTGATTTCGAGCGAAATCATGTTGTACTTGTTACGATCCTGAGATTCTTGACAGGTTCTTTCATCTCTCTTTGGGTTTCTAATGAAACCCTGATTTCTACCTACATCTCCTAGATCTGTACAGTTTTAAAACGACTTGAGTTTGTTTCTTTGATGTTTTACGCTATCCTTGGAACTCTTTACAAGAACCATGTGATTTCAAGCGTTTTCGTCTTCTTCTAAAATTAGGGTTTTCGGAACTCTTTTTAAAACTTTATTTAAACTGATTTTTATTGTTTAAACTTCTATTTCTTGCATATTTCGAATGATTCTGTGAGTTTACTACCTCTTCAACTTGCCTATGTTGAAAGCCCTAATTTTTCTATGTTTCTTCATTTGATTCTGTGACTAGCATGTTCTTGTTTTTGTTTCTGTGACTATCTCGCTTCGAATGTGTTTCTACTGAGTTTCCTATGTCTAACTTATATCACCTCTATATGTTTGTGCTCATATTGACTGGTCAACATTGGCCTCTTTGCTTCCTGTGTTTGGTTACTCCTATGTCACTCTTTTTATATGCTAAAACTCTCTCTTTGATTGACTCTGAACTCCTTGTTTCTTGGCTTGATTTGAAAACTTCCCTGCAGACGTTTGATTTTCCTGTTTTAACTTGTTTACTTGTTAATCTCCTTAAATCAGTGATTTCGAATCCCTTGATTCCATGATTTACTATATGATGATTTTCGATTATTTCCATATTCTGCAACTTAATTTTATTTTCTTACCTTATTTGGTTAACCGATATTTTACGAATTCTTCGTTAGTTGTTTCCGTAATTGAACCCCTATGTACTTACCCCTAATTGTCTATTCTGTACCTGATGCTCTACTTGATTTCTTTCCTTAAATATTTTTCTGCCTATTACTGTTGGTTGATTACCCCTTAATTAAAGGGATACTTGCATTGATTTTATTCAGATTAGTATTTGGTTCCATAATTACTATGCTACTATGATTCTTGCCTTATTTTACCTAATTTTGAACTACTATATATACACACTCTCTCATTAACACAAACACACGAACACTTGGATCCAAAACTATCTCTCATACTTAAAAATTTCTGCTCTCTCTCTTGTGCTACTTGTTATTGCCCTAAGTTAGCCGGCTGCAAGCCAAGGCTAACCATTTGTGTTCTCTTGTTCTTTCATTCTGCTCACTATCCTCTTTACTGGTATGTCCTAGTTTTAATTCAAAGTTCCAACAACAATATGATTCTCTTATTGTTTCAGTTCATCTTGTTTCTAGTTTGCTTCTATTTGTGGTTTTGTTGTGAAACTTGTAGTTGAGGGTTACATTATTAGGATGTCTCCCCCATCCCTTGAGATCAGTATATTTCCCCTTCTGTTTGTTTCTTAGCATGTCTGCACCAATCATCACTTACTTGTTATATGTTTACCACCATGAAGTCCCCAAATCCCTATTCCCCTGTATGTGAGTTTATTCTTTATGTCTGATTTTGTGATATGTCTAGTTAGCTACTTTTGGGCATGACTATACTAATTCCCAGGTCTTTGCTTAATTATGTGTCCTATGTATTCCCAAACTCCCCTGACCCCTGTAAGTGACTACTAAGTCTCCTTGGTTCTGTGAATTGTCTATGTGCAAACCCGCCCTAAGGTGTTTGGACTTCTGTTCATCTCTTTAGCCCTTTTCTTTAAACAGTCTCTATTGCTTTACTAAACTACTTTCAAACAAGCCCTTTTTTATATAGTTTTTCACTAAAATCACTTTCACTCTACTCTTAGTCAATAAGTTTTGCCCCCTCTAGTATGTGTACTGCCTTTGGATCCTCTTGAGAACCCTCTAAACTCTAGCATACTGAGGCTGGCCCTTGCACACTGCACTTGTTCAATTTTGGTTACCAAGTCTAGGTGTAAGCACTGCCCGGGATCCTTGAGATCCTTAGGGAACTTCGATGCACCTAGACTATGTCATTGTCTATGGAATTGAGGCATATGAGGTCATTGGAGGCTTTGGGGAATCTGGGCCTAATTGAAGGCTCCCTATAAAATAGCTTCTTGATTTTTATTTACTTATGTAATTCATTCATTGGTCTGTAATAACTTGTAAACAGATATTGGGGTATTTAGTGAAAAGGGTGGGTAGATACATGCTTTATGGGGTAATATGGGTAGAAATCCTTCTCTTAGGATCTTAGTTTTAAATTTTCCCACTTTGCGCAATTGAAAACATGCTCATACAGATTTACTCTTCAAATCTAATTGCTTCGCCTAATAGAAATCATGCCTATAGGATTTCACTTCTAATGTCATTTGCATCAAGTAGAAATCCTGTTCATAAGGTTCTACATTTTGTCATGTTTAGAAACCATGTTTATAGGTTCCAAACAATCATGTCTTAAAATCAGATTAATAATAGATTCCATGCCTATAGGACTTAATTCAGATTCTGGTACAACGAGTATTTATGTATGTTTCCCCGCTGGCAAACCATTAAAATCAGTATTGCACTTAGATATCATGCCTATAGGGAACCATATTCAAAATTTTGCTTTTCAATCTAGTTTAGTCTAAATAAGTCAACTTGATCACGCCTAGTTCATTTCTGAATTGGGTTTTATTAAGTATTAAGTATTTTCTGAAACAAGTTCTTTCAAAATTGCATTAATCTCACTAGATACCACGCTTATAGGTATTAAAAGAGTCTATTTCGAAAACCTGTTTGTTTTCTGCATTAATATAGGCACAGCATCTGCATATAGGCAAGCCTTAGGGCATCTTTATAACTGCATTCCCCTGAAGCTCTCTCTGTAGTTAACGTTTCTGATTCTGATAACTTTTAAAAAAGTCCCTAGGCAACTTCTAGGTTATAACTTCTGGGTATAAAATGTGGTCTATTTTTTCATAGTCACTTAGAAATCCTGCTTTAGAACTTTGATTAATAAAGGACTTAATTGTGTTCGAGTCGTGCTCCTTGTATGTTTACTTGAGGAGGAAAATTGAGCCTTTATCTACTCCTTCCTGTTCTTGTTTTCGCAAAGTCCTAATTATTTTTCTTGTCGCCTTAGAGTTTTCACCTTTAAAAACCTTAGGGGTACGTCTAGAACCACCTATAGGTAGAGGTCCTAACTCCCTCCAGGACCATTAAGAAGGGACGGGTAGCAGCACGTAATAAGAATCTGTGACCAACACTCGCTTTGCATGACCAATAAGGGGATAGGAAGGGTAGACATGGATATGATGACCGGTGCGCTAATGCCACGCGTAGCCCCTTTCTAAGGAGTGATTACCGGGCATTGTACTGATGTGATCCTATAGGCTAACCAACCTAGGACACCCCTTTACATTCACAAATATGCTTAGATTGTACTTTTTTTTCCGAGCTTCCCATTAACTATTTTTCAAACATCTGTGTATTTAAACTTAAAACCCTTACTATTTGAGCCATACTTGTTTATTTGCTAATTGTACAAATCCGCAAAAATTGTTTGGCCGGGAACCACAATAGTGGATCCTGAAGGGTGCCTAACACCTTCCCCTTAGGATAATTTCAAGCCCTTACCCTGTCTCTGGTTACCAAACGTAGTTATAAATGAACCCTATAGGTGCCCTAACACACCTTAAATCGTTAGGTCGACTCTTCAAAAATGCTAACCCCTTTCCCAAAAGGAACGAGTAGTCTCAACCAAAATGTCATGAACCCGATTTCGCAAGAAAAAGGGGGCGCGACAGCATGGTGACTCTGCTGGGGACTTTAGGCTTTTACCATTTCAGACCATTTTTGTGAATTCGTGCAATTATTTGTTTAATTCCTTTAAGTGTTTAATTTCTTCTTCAAAAGCAAACTGACGTATCTTTCTTGTTTCCTTCCTTTATAACCATTTTAAATTGTAAAACTGCTTTATTTATCGCTTTCTTAACGTGCAAATACTTGAAAACATGCTTTTAATTGTTTCATATTCATGATCAACATCATACTCCACTCGTGCCAAACAAAATACTATAGCAACGCTTGATGAGTGGTTGCGCCCTTCCTATATCATTACCCCCTAAATTCGAAAAGGCTTATTTGCGGTAAACTAGTCGATCAGCGGTGCAGTCGATGGTTCAGTGCATTCCCCCTTGAGTTGTCCGCTCAAGGGTACCAGTCTAAAACCCCATAGAAACCTTACTCTGTTTAAATTGTGCATGCATCATGGTCAAACCTAGACAGGTCAGTTATGTTTTCCATATAATGATCCTTTAAGATAGCCTTGTCCAAAAGTCCACTGGGTTTCCCTAAACCCAAATGGACATTATCACGTTATGTGCATTTATTTGCAGAACTAAATGCTTCATACTAATTGTTGATGTTAAATAGTCTGAGTCTGGTGGGGGTAAGGGCCTAACCTTGTTTGCCTTGCAGAAATATGAGGCATGAAGTCCCCGGATTCGGCATGGTCACTAATATCCACCCAAGATTGCTGAGTTGGTGGGAAGATATACATTCTAGTGACAAAACCCTCGTCAGAAAATATCTGGGTAATCTACCATCTCTCTTGGAGATCCAGCCTAACAACATGATAATAGAGGCTGCTACCTTATTTTGGGATTGTGAAAGGGCCGTGTTTTGCTTTGGGGACATCGAAATGACACCTTTGCTAGAGGAGATAGGAGGACTGGCCGGTCTAGTGTGGGAGACCCCGAGTTTGCTAATGCCTGAGAACCGCACAGGCAAGGGTTTCCTTAAAATGATGGGTTTGAAGAAGAATGTAGAATTGGTATGCCTGAAGGAATCATACATCCCTTTTGACTACCTGTATGAAAGGTACGGTCACATCAAATCATATCGTACCTACCATGACGAGTTTGCCATCACATCCTTGGGACATATCTATCGTAGGGTATTCGTCTTCATGTCTTGCTTCCTGGGTCTGATCGTGTTTCCAATGAAGAAAGGGAGAATCCATACTAGGCTGGCTATGGTAACCAAGACCCTAATGGAGGGGATTGGTGGGCAGACATTCAGCATTATACCCATGACTATTGCAGACATATACCGAGCCTTAGAGAAGTGTCAACAAAGAGTGAGACACTTCAAAGGATGCAATCTACTACTTCAGCATTGGCTCGTGGAGCATCTCCAAAAGGGCGAATACCGACAAGAAATTTAGCGAAGGGCCAGGGATGACCACATCGCTTTCCACCATCCAAAGCGAATGAATTACATCCCCGACATGTTCGCTCAGCCTGAGAATGCCAAAGAATGGGTTGAGCTCTTTGATAATCTGACTGAAGAACAGGTTCAATGGATGTTCGAGTGGTTTCCAACAGAGGAGTTCATCGCCCGGTCCAGAGATGCACCTTTCTTGATACTGATTGGTCTAAGATGAACATACACTTACGTCCCTCTTCAAGTTATGAGGCAAGCAGGTAGGAAGCAAGTCATACCCAGGGTCGACAAGATGAGCCATCTTCGAGCTGACTTCCAAATTGATGATAGTCCCCAATGTCGCGCCCCCTTTTTTATCGCGAAATCGGGTTTATGACATTCGGTTGGGACAACTCTTTCCTTTTGGGAAAGGGGTTTGCAATTTTGAAAAGTCGCCACCTAACGATTTTAAGGTGCGTTAGGGCACCTATGGGGTTCAACTACAACTATGTTTGATAACCAGAGATAGGGTAAGGGCTTGAAATTGTCCCAAGGGGAAGGTGGGCACCCCTCAGGATCCACTAGTGTGGTTCCCGACCCGATAGTTCTTTGTAAATTTGTGAAACTATCACGTAAACAAACAAGGCTCAAATAAGAGGGGATTTAAATACACAAGTGTTTGGAAACGATAAAATAAAACAAAGTTTTGAAAGAGTTATAACTAAGCATGCTAACGAATATAAAGGGGGTCCTAGGTTTATTTGTAATATGGATCACATCAATGCAATACACGGTAATCACTCCTCAAGAGAGGGGCTACACGTGGTAATAGCGCACCGGTCATCATATTCATATCTATCTTTCCCACCCTGTTAAGGTATTAAAGCGCGGATTGGTCTCGACTTCTATTAAATGTTATTGCCCGTCCCATTCCTATCAGTCCTGGAGGAATTTAGGACTACTATTCCTATAAGAGGGAGGATTTTAGGCTGACTCTTGGGTTTTTAAAGGTAAAAGACTAAAGCGACATTCAAAACACATAGGACTGCATATTAGGAAAAACATGTAAACAACTAAGAGGCTCACATATACCTCCTCAAGTAAAGCACATAAATAGCATGACTTAAACACATTTAGGGTCAGACTTTAAAGTACTAAGATAGGGGAGTTTTAGTTGTTGAAGCAGACCCATTTATTACATAACTCAGATAAGAAGTCCGAATCAGGCCTGCCTGCTGGTTGTTGCAGTTGCTAACTAAACAAAGGCGGATTCAATTTTATCATTATTACCTAAGGCTTGCCTAAGTGTGTATTTATGATACCCTATAAGCATGATATCTATTATTGATTCAAAAACGGCAAAGCAGTAACAGTTTTAAACGAGCAATTTGGATCCTATAGGCATGCTTTCTAAACCGTATTAATGAAAGGAGTAAGTTGTTTAAACAGTACAAGTCAAACTGATTTTTAGCTAAACTGGTTTTAGATCCAATAGGCATGGTATCTAATATAGTAGGTAGGATTTGTTTGATCACATCGAAATTTCTATAGGCGTGATTTCTATAAAATATTGATATTAACCTTATAGGCATGACATCTAATTTCGAAGCTAATTTTTTAACCTTGCAGATATGATGTCTGATAATAGCCATTAGACCCTATAGGCATGATTTCTAAGTGTGGAAGTAAACGTGCAGAACTTTATTAATTAGATCTTATAGGCAGGATATCTAAGTGTGGAAGTAAACATGCAGCACTTCATTAATCAGATCCTTTAGGCAGGATATCTAAGTGTGGGAGTAAACATGCAGAACTTCATTAATCAGATCCTATAGGCAGGATATCTACCCTTAAAATATGCACAATTAACCCATCCCTTTTCACTAACCAACCCCAATATTCGTCACAACTTATTACAGACCAAAATACTGAATTACATCAAAAACGTGTAAAATAAGAAGTTACAACCATAGGAAGCCTGATTCTTACTTTCTCTCTGAGTTATGGAACAAACCACCTCAAATGCCACTTTTTTCAAAGCCTTTCTCAGACCTGGGTGTGTCAAAGTTCCCTAAGGGTCTCAAGGGACCCCGGGCAGTGCTTACACCCAGGTTTGCATAACCAGATAGAGTTGAGTGCAGTGTGGAAGGGCCAGCCCTTATGTGTCCAAGTTCAGAGGGAGGTCAAGGGTCCCAAGGCAAGGCTCACACAACAGGGGCAGAACTTAGATTCTAGGAATATAGTGAAAGTGCAGAACAAAGATTTATTTAAAACCAGGTTGGAATAGTAAAGGGTAAGGGTGATTTGAAAACAGTAGTAGTAAAACTTAAACTACACAAAATCGGTAGTTGCACAAAGGGGTCAGGGGTTTTGGGAATATATTGCATGAAGCATATGACCCTAGGAGGGGTCGGGTTTGAACATGCAAAGCAATAGATGATGTTGGCATGCCCACAACCCAGCCAGAGAACACAAACAAAAGAGGGGATGTGGGGTTTGGGATTCATACACATAGGAGAGCATTAATCTAAAAGGGGAAGGGGACACATTTCAACATGCTAGTAATGTAACTTAATTGCAAAAACATAAGCAGAAGTGGACACACATGAGAGTAGTTGGAACAATTAGAGAAACAGGTTATTTTGATGCTTGAAAATTAACTAGGACATACCAGTAAAGAAGCAAAGTGCAGAAAGGAAAAGTAAGCAAATTTCCACAGCCTAGCCTTGGCCTTCAGCCGGCTAGACAAAGCAGTAGCACAAATAGTAATAGACAAAAGAGAGAGTTTTAAGTGAAGTGTGTGTTCTGAACTCAGATGGTTCGTGTGTTTGAAAGAAGAGGGAGTGGGTATTTATAACTTTTGAAAACGAGTGAAAGTAAGGTAATAAGTAAAGCCTTAACACAAATGTGGAAACAATCACAATTCAGAATCAATTAACCCCAGCAATTCCCTTTAATTAAGGAATCACTATTTAACGGGTAGCAGCAGGTCTAATTAAGGAAAGAAAATCCGTTTGAGGGCAGATTGATTATTGTCATATAAGGGGTAGTAAAAGCATAAAGTAAACAATCAAGTCTAAGTACGAAAGTAAGCATATTTTGGAAAAGATTTAGTAAGGTAAAATATCATAGCAAAGGAAAGGAATCAATTAACTCTAAACAGATGAGTAGAAATTAGGGCTTGTAAGAAAACTTTTGCAATCAGTCTCAATATCAAGATCAATCAAGGAAGATCAATCAGTATATAAATAGAGTGAACAGAAACACCAGACATGCAAGGCCAAAAATATTGGCAAAAGAGATAGTACAAACATATAATAGTAGCAGAAATAAGCATAGGATTCAGTAGTGAAAAAAATTCGAAGCTCAATAGTCAAGTATGTCAAGTCACATAGAATCAACAGTGAAGAAGAACATAGTATCAGGTAAGAGAAATCAGAAACAAGTAAGGTCTCACAGTAACAAGTGAGGCAAAACTTTTGAGGAGCTAGGGTTTCAACAATAGTCGAGTTAAAAAGATAGTAAAACTCAGAATCAGATAAGTCACATAAAGAAAAAAGAGTCTGAAACAAGGAACCTTTAATCGAGTCAAGTATACTTTCAAACAAACAGTCTCAGACCAAAAGACTTAGGGTTTTCCACAATAATCGAGTTTAAAAGATGGTAAAACTCAAAATCAAATAAGTCAAACAAGAACGAAGAACTTAATCGAGAAAGTACACATTTAAGCATCCAGTTTCAGAACTCGGATGAGACAAGAAGGAACTAGGGTTTTAACATGTTGTCAAGTAGAAGGAAACCATAACAAGTAGTTCGTACATAGTAAAATCATAAAGAAACATCAAGAATCAGAGAAGTGATTTTTTGAAAAACTTTAAAGGAAAACCCTAATCGTTGAAAAGTGAAGAGTCATTTTTGAAAGAAAAGTCAAAGAACCTTCGAGAAACACTTAAAAAGTTATGTAAACAATGTTGAACTCACTCAACAGGATTTGCCACTTGGCTAGCTTGCCAATGGGCATGGGCTTCTGAAATATGTACTTTAAAGCATCCATACTTGATATGAGGTACGTGGTATAGGCACAGAAGTAATGTCTCAGCTTCTGAGCTACCCAAGTCAAAACACAGCAGGTGCGTTCCAAAAGAGAATACCGGGCCTCGTACGGAGTTAACTTCTTGATGAGGTAATAAATGGCTTGTTCCTTTCTCTCCGTTTCATCATGTTGCCCAAAACGCAGTCGAAAGCTCCATCTATCACTGCAAGGTAGAGCAGTAAAGGCCTACCTGGCTCGGGAGGAACTAGGACTGGTGGTGTTGACAGGTACTCCTTGATTCTATCAAAGGCCTTTTGGCAGTCATCAGTCCATTTGGTAGCGGCGTCCTTCTTTAACATTTTAAAGATTGGCTCACAGATAACTGTAGACTGTGCTATGAATCGGCTGATGTAGTTCAGCCTTCCCACGAAACTCATCGCATCTTTCTTGTTCTTTGGCGGTGGTAATTCTTGAATGGCTTTGACCTTCGATGGATCCAGTTCTATTCCTCGGCGGCTCACAATTAACCAAGCAACTTTCCAGCGGGAACCCCAAATGCACACTTTGCGGGGTTTAGTTTCAGGTTGTACCTCCGTAGTCTGTTGAAAAACTTCCTCAGATCTTCTATGTGGTCAATGGGCTTCTTGGATTTGATGATAACATCATCCACATATACCTCTATCTCCTTGTGTATCAT
>NW_017670888.1:14818-17527 GCF_001879085.1 Nicotiana attenuata | reverse complement strand
TGTGGGGTTTTGCGGTTCAGGGATGGGTAGTGGATGTTGTTTGGAGTATGGCAAGTGTTGCATTGGTTCTTTATTGGAGCAGTGGGATGATTTGGTTGTTTTTGAGGAGGTGTGGGATTTTGAACATTGGGGAAGTTGGTGTCTGAGGTGCTGAGGGGAGAAGCATAGGTTAGCCAGACTCCGAACCTGGTCGAGCTCTTCTTGAAACTTCAACAATTTCTGCTCAAGTTTTGACACATTTTCATTGGGAATCCGAATACCATGGCCGTCAGTGGCCTCTGCTGTTGTGTTCTCTTTCCTGATGTTCAACTCTTCCATTTTGCCTTTGTTCTTGTTCTTAACAGGACTAAGAGGAGGAGTGGGCGGAGGTCCCCTGGATCTCATGGAATAAGATGATGTTGCCAGAGTGCACGAACTAACCTTTGGGGAGGGGAATAAAAAACAAAAACTAAAATAGAACAAAAAGGTAAACAAGTTAGTGAGGATCATAAAAAGTGTTGCAATATTTAAACACATAGTGCAGGAATGTAAATCATGTCCTAATTTGGGAACCTCGTTGCGCCCGAGGTGGGCCTAGCGACAAGTTGATTTGGAGAACTTAGAATGCTAAATGCCTCATTTCATCGATAAAGATAAGACGAATCCCAAATCGACATTAAATAAACAAGAAATAAAATTTACTAATGGCCGCTGGCCTTGTTACATTTTAAGCAAAGAAGATAAATTCCTATCTACTTGGTCCCAGAAGGACCTTCCCCAGATTCGGCATCCTTGGCTCCTTCGAACAGCTTCCCCAACTCGCGAAATCCCAGTAACAGGTATGCTCTGGCTAGATATCCGCCTTCAGCCCCTTTAGCCTCTTAACAATCTTCAACCCTTTTGAGAAACTTTCTTTCCAGTTCCACTATGCCTCGCTCCAAGTATCCCAGTCTTTTGTTGGCGTTGGTAGCCATATCTTTCCATTCCTTGATCAGCTTTTGGTTGGACTCTTGTATTTTGCGATGTTCACTTTCGCACTCGCAGATCCTTTTGCGCAACTGGTTGTACTTGACTTGCGCTTTAGCCTTTTCGTTTATAATCCTGTGGCCTCGAACAAACCCTGGCTGGCCTAAACCATCATGATCGTCCTCCAACCAACTTGAATAGAAAGGAGTGGAATTGGCGTGGTATCTGTCTGGCTCTATGGTGTCTCTTCCCATCACGATCTTGCTATGCCACATGTGTTGGGCTTGACATAAGGGTAGGTTCCCCTCAAGCCAATTAGTATCAGGAAAGGTGCGTCTCTAGATCAGACGATGAACTCCTCTGTCGGAAACCATTTAAACATCCACTGAACTTGTTCACCGGTCAGATTATCAAATAGCTCAACCCATCCCTTAGCATCCTCAGGCCGAGCGAACATGTCGGGAATGTAATTCATTCGCTTTGGATGGTGGAAAGCTGTGATCATCCCAGTCCCTACACTGAATTTCTTGTCGATATTTGCCCTTTTGGAGATGCTCTATGAGCCAAAGTTGAAGTAGTAGATTGCAGCCTTTGAAGTGTTTTGCTCCTCGTTGACACTTCTCTAAGGCTCAGTATATGTCTGCAATAATCATAGGTACAATGCTGAATGCCTGCCCACCAATCCCCTCCATTAGGGTTTTGGTCACCATAGCCAACCTAGTATGAATTCTTCCTTTCTTCATTAGAAATACAATCAGACCCAGGAAGCAACATATGAAGACGAAAACCCTGCGGTGGACGTGTCCCAAGGATGTGATGGAAAACTCGCCAGAGTAGGTGCGGTAAGATTTGTTGTGACCGTACCTTTCACACAAGTAGTCAAAAGGGATGTATGAATCCTTTAAGCATGTCAATTCCGGATTCTTCTTCAAACCCATCATTTTAAGGAAGCCTCTACCTTTGCGATTCTCAGGCATTAGCAAGCCCGGAGTTTCCTATACTAGACCAGCCAATCCTCCTATCTCCTCCAGCAAAAGTGTCATTTCAATACCCCCAAAGAGGAATACGGCTCTTTCACAATCCCAAAACAATGTGGCAGCTTCTATGATCATGTTATTGGGTTGGATTTCCAGGAGGGATGGTAGATTTCCCAGATATTTCCTGATGAGATTCTGATCACTAGAGTGTAAATCCTTCCACCAACCTAGCAACCTTGGATGGATGTTGGTGACCATGCCGAATCTGGGACTTCGTGCCTCATATTTCTGCAAGGCAAATAAGGTTAGACCCCTCCCCCACCAGACTCGACTATTTAATATCAATGATTAGCGGGAAACATCTAGTTCTCCAAGTAAATGCATAGAACGTGACGACGTCCGTTTTGGGTTTAGGGAAACCCAGTGGACTTTGGACAAGGCTATCTTAAAGGATCATTATGTGGATAACATAACTGATCCGGCTAGGTTTGACCATGATGCATGCACAATTTAAACAGAGTAAGGTTTCTATGGGGTTTTAGACTGGTACCCTTGAGCGGACAACTCAAGGGGGAAGGCTCGGAACTGTCGACTGAACCGCTGATCGACTAGGTTTACCGCAAATATGTCTTTCCGAATTTAGGGGGTAATGATATAGGAAGAGCGCAACCACTCATTATAAGTGTTGCTATAGTATTTGTTTTGGCACGAGTGGAGTATGATGTTGAGCATGATTATGCAAATATTAAAAAGCAATGTTTGCATGTATTTTGCTACATTAAGAAAG
>NW_017670888.1:0-14500 GCF_001879085.1 Nicotiana attenuata | reverse complement strand
AACTATGTTTGATAACCAGAGATAGGGTAAGGGCTTGAAATTATCCCAAGGGGAAGGTGTTAGGCACCCCTCAGGATCCACTAGTGTGGTTCCCGGCCAGATAGTTCTTTGTGAATTTGTGCAACTAACACGTAAACAAACAAGGCTCAGATAAGAGGGTATTTAAATACATAATAGTTTTTGGAAATGATAAAATAAAACAAAGTTTTGAAAGAGTTATAACTAAGCATGCTAATGAATATAAAGGGGGTCCTAGGTTTATTTGTAATATGGATCACATCAATGCAATACCCGGCAATCACTCCTCAAGAGAGGAGCTACACGTGGTATTAGCGCACCGGTCATCATATCCATATCTACCCTTCCCACACCGTTAAGGTATTAAAGCGCGGATTGGTCTCGACCTCTATTGCATGCTATTACTCGTCCCATTCCTATCAGTCCCGGAGGAATTTAGGACTACTATTCCTATAAGAGGGAGGATTTTAGGCTAACTCTTGGGTTTTTAAAGGTAAAAAGACTAAAGCGACATTCAAAACATATAAGACTGCATATTAGGGGAAACATGTAAACAACTAAGAGGATCATATATACCTCCTCGAGTAAAGCACATAAATAGCATGACTTAATCACATTTAGGGTCAGACTTTAAAGTACTAAGACAGTGGAGTTTTAGTTGTTGAAGCAGACACATTTATTACAAAACTCAGATAAGAAGTCTGAATCGGGCAATGCCTGCTGGTTGTAGCAGTTGCTAATTAAACAAAGGCGGATTCAATTTTATCATTATTACCTAAGGCTTGCCTAAGTGTGTATTGATGATACCTTATAAGCATGATATCTATTATTGATTCAAAAATGGCAAAGCAGTAACAGTTTTAAACGAGCAATTTGGATCCTATAGGCATGCTTTCTAAACCGCATTAATAAAAGGAGTAAGTTGTTTAAACAGTACGAGTCAAACTAATTTTAAGCTAAACTGGTTTTAGATCCTATAGGCATGGAATCTAATTGAGTAGGCAGGATTTTTTTTATCACAGCGACATTTCTATAGGCGTGATTTCTATAAAAATATTGATATTAACCTTATAGGGATGACATCTAATTACGAAACTGATTTTTTAACCTTGCAGATATGATGTCTGATTATAGCCATTAGACCCTATAGACATGATTTCTAAGTGTGAAAGTAAATGTGCAGTACTTTATTAATCAGATCTTATAGGCAGGATATCTAAGTGTGGAAGTAAACATGCAGAACTTCATTAATCAGATTCTTTAGGCAGGATATCTAAGTGTGGGAGTAAACATGCAGAACTTCATTAATCAGATCCTATAGGCAGGATATCTACCCTTAAAACTTGCACAATTAACCCATCCCTGTTTACTAACCAACCCCAATATTCGTTACAACTTATTACAGACCAAAATACTGAATTACATAAGAAACGTGTAAAATAAGAAGTTACAACCTTAGGAAGCCTGATTCTGACTTCCTCTCTGAGTTATGGAACAAACCACCTCAAATGCACTTGTTTCAAAGCCTTTCTCAAACCTGGGTGTGTCAAAGTTCCCTAAGGGACTGAAGGGACCCCGGGCAGTGCTTACACCCAGGTTTGCATAACCAGATAGAGGTGAGTGCAGTGTGGAAGGGACAGCCCTTATGTGTCCAAGTTCAGGGAGAGCTCAAGGGTCCCAAGGAAAGGCTCACACAAGAGGGGCAGAACTTAGATTCTAGGAATATAGTGAAAGTGCAGAACAAAGATTTATTTAAGACCTGGTTAAGAATAGTAAAGGGTAAGGGTGATTTGAAAACAGTAGTAGTAAAACTTAAACTACACAGAATCAGTAGTTGCACAAAGGGGTCAGGGGTTTTGGGAATAAATTGCATGAAGCATATGACCCTAGGAAGGGTCAGGTTTGAACATGCACAGTAACAGATGATGCTGGCATGCCCACAACCCAGCCAGAGAACACAAACAAAAGAGAGGATGTAGGGTTTGGGATTCATACACATAGGAGAGTATTAATCTAAAAGGGGAAGGGGACACATTTAAACATGCTAGTAATATAACTTAATTACAGAAACATAAGTAGAAGTGGACAAACATGAGAGTAGTTGGAACAATTAGAGAAACAGGTTATTGTTGATGCTTGGAAATTAACTAGGACATACCAGTAAAGAAGCAAAGTGCAGAAAAGAAAAGTAAGCAAATTTCCACAGCCTAGCCTTGGCCTTCAGCCGGCTAGACAAAGCGGTAGCACAAATAGTAATAGAGAAAAGAGAGAGTTTTACGTGAAGTGTGTGTTCTGAACTCAGATGGTTCGTGTGTTTGAAAGAAGAGGGAGTGGGTATTTATAACTTTTGAAAACGAGTGAAAGTAAGGTAATAAGTAAAGCTTTAACACAAACGTGAAAACAATCACAAGTCAGAATCAATTAACCCCAATGATTCCCTTTAATTAAGGAATCACTGTTTAACGGGTAGCAGCAGTTCTAATTAAGGAAAGAAAATCAGTTTGAGGACAGATTGATTATTGCCATATAAGGGGTAGTAAAATCATGAAGTAAACAATCAAGTCTAAGTATGAAAGTAAGCCTATTTTGGAAAAGATTTAGTAAGGTAAAATATCATAGCAAAGGAAAGGAATCAATTAACTCTAAACAGATGAGTAGATAGTAGGGCTTGTAAGAAAACTTTTGCAATCAAGATCAATCAAGGAAGATCAATCAGTATATAAATTGAGTGAACAGAAACATCAGACATGCGAGGCCAAACATATTGGCTAAAAGAGATAGTACAAAACATATAATAGTAAGCAGAAAATAAGCAATAGGATTCAGTAAGTGAAAAAAAATTTTCGAAGCTCAGTAAGTCACAGTAATGTCAAGTCACCATTATTCAATCAACAGTGAAGAAGAACATAGTATCGAGGTAAGAGAAAGCAGGAAACAAGTAAGGTCTACAGGGATAACAAGTGAGGCAAAACTTTTGAGGAGCTAGGGTTTCAACAAATAGACGAGTTAAAAGATAGTAGAAAACTCAGAATACAGATAAGTACACATAAAGAAAAAAGAGTCTGAAACAAGGAACCTTTAAGCGAGTCAAGTATACTTTCAAACAAACAGTCTCTAGTACCTAAAAAGACCTAGGGTTTTCCACAATAATCGAGTTTAAAAGATGGTAAAACTCAGAATCAAATAAGTCAAACAAGAATGAAGAACTTAATCGAGAAAGTACACATTTAAGCATCCAGTTTCAGAACTCGGATGAGACAAGAAGGAACTAGGGTTTTAACATGTTGTCAAGTAGAAGGAAACCATAACAAGTAGTTCGAACATAGTAAAATCATAAAGCAACATCAAGAATCAGAGAAGTGATTTTTTGAAAAACTTTAAAGGAAAACCCTAATCGTTGAAAAGTGAAGAGTCATTTTTGAAAGAAAAGTCAAAGAACCTTTAAGAAACACTTAAAAAGTTCGTAGGAAGCACAGACCTTAGATAGATCTGAAAGAAATTGGAAGGTCTTAGAGATTAGGGTTTCAGAAAACCCAAAAGAAATGAGAAAGATCTCAAAATTAACGATCTAACCAGAAAAGTCAAGGATCAACCTTGAAAGGCCATGAATGGCCAGATAAAGGTCGTGGATGGTCGCAGAAAGGCCATGACAATCGTCGAGCGGGACTGGACCAGATTCCTTCAAGGACTGGCCATGAAACCACAGAAACAAACGCTCAGGAGCCATAGAAGGCTGGTACATGTCTCAAATGACCACGAGGGGCCTTGGATTAGGTAGATATTGGGGTGGGATTAGAGGGCGGCGGCTAGGGTTTAGGTGGGGTTTCAGAGAGAATTGAGAGAAAGGGGAATTCAAGGGCGGCGTTTGATGAAGAATGAGGTAGGGTAAGGGGTCGTTTAGGCTTAAAAAAGGAAAGGGCTAATATTGGTCGTTGATCTAAATGATAACCGGCCAGGATTGAAAGGGTTAGGTATGAGAATCCGGGTTGGGTTGGTTTAATTGGGTTAGGGGTCGGGTTAAAATTGGAATTGGGCCGGGAAATTGGGTTTAAATTGGGGTAGGATTTAGGCTATGATTGAAATATATTTGGGCTATTATGGCCAATTTCCCCTTTTGAAATTATAAAAAAAATAGTAAATTAATTTTTGAAAATAAACTGAGAGCACTAAAATGATTTATAAAATATAATTGACACTTTAAAAATATAGTACTTGATTTTATAAATGTGAACGCAGTTAAATTTTAAAAGAGGCTAGTATTGCAATTATGCACTTTAGCTTTGAAAAATACTAAATAAATTTGTAAAAATATGCCAAAATTACCTTAGCTATATTTTAGCATAAAGATGAAAATCCAATAGATGATTTGCCAAAAATAATAATTTTGGAAATGATTATTGGATTTTATGGATAAAAAAGAGAAATAAATTGATTGAAAAACCATTAGAATTATGGAAAAATAATAAAACACTTGAATATGCTTACCTATGCATATATATGCCATTTTGAAGTTATTTTGCATATTGAAAATATATAGGGAAAAATTGGGTATCAACACCCACAAGTGCCAAGCCCAGCACAAGTGGCACTACAAGATCGTAATGGAGAAAGACACCATTGAGCCGGACAGATATCATGCTGGTTGTACCCTTTTCTATTCTGGTTGGTTGGAAGACAATTGGGATGGTCTGGGCCAGCCAGGGTTCGTTCAAGGCTACAGAATTATAGATGAAAAGGGCGAGGCGCAAGTCAAATACAACTAGCTGTGCAAAAGGATCCGTGAATGCGAGAGCGAACACCGCGAGATACAAGAGTCCAACAAGAAGCTGATTGAGGAATGGAAAGACATGGATATCAGTGCCAACAAAAGGCTAGGATACTTGGAGCGAGGCATAGTAGAACTAGAGGGAAAATTTCTCAAAAGGGTTGAAGACTGTCAAAAGGCTGAAGGGACCGAAGGTGGACATCTAGCCAAAGCACACCTGTTGCTGGGACTTCGCGAATTGAGGAAGTTGTTCGAAGGAGCCAAGGATGTCGAGTGTAGGGAAGGTCCTTCTGGGACCAAATAGATAGGAATTTACTTTTTCGCTTTATGAATGTAATAAGGCCAATGGCCATTAGTGACCTTTATTTCTTGATTATTTAGTGTCGTTTTGGGATTCGCCTATTTTTTATCAATAAAATGAGGCATTTAGCATTAAAAGTTCTCCAAATCAATTTGTCACTAGGCCTACCTCGGGCACAAAGAAGTTCCCAAATTAGGACACGCTTTACGTTCTCGCACTATGTGTTTAAATATTGTCGTACTTTTTATAATCCTCACTGACTCGATTACCTTTTGTTTTTATTTTTGTTTTCTTTCTTTTTATTCCCCTCCCCAAAGGTTAGTTCGTGCACTCTGGCATCATCATCTTATTTCACAAAATCCAGGGGCCTTCCACCCACTCCTCCTCTTAGTCCCTCTAAAGGCAAGAATAAAATGGAAGATTTAAACAACATCAGGAAGGAGAACACAGCTGAGCGGATAGAGGCCACTGATGGCCAGGGTATTCAGGTTCCTAATGAGAATGCGTTACAGCTTGAACGGAAACTGTTGAAATTCTAGGAAGAGCTCGATTAGGTTCGAAATCTGGCAAACCTGTCATTTTCCCTCAACACCCCAGATATCAACTTCCCCAACGCTCAAAACCCTACATTTCCTCAAAATATCCCCAAAACAACAGAATCATCCCGTACCTCACCATCACAGTGCTCCACCAAAGAACCAATGTAATACCTACCATGCCCCCAAACAACACTCCACTACTCATCCCAGAACCTCAGAACTCCACAAACGACCATTTCCACACCCATACACCAGGCCACCATAACAGTCCTATCTACGTGGAGACCATGCCACACCCCACCTAACCTATCTCATACACACCTGAGTCTGATGAAAAGGATCTGCTTATCAGGAACATGGCCGAGGAACTTAAAAAACTAACCGGCCGGATTTAGGGCGTCGAGGGAAGCAAAGGAATCGAGGGGCTGAACTATGAGGACCTTTGCATACAACCTGATGTCGAACTGCCTGAGGGGTACAAACCTCCTAAGTTCGAAATGTTTGATGGCACGGGTGATCCAAGGGTCCATCTGAGGACCTATTGCCACAAGCTGGTTAGAGTAGGGAAGGATGAAAGGATCCGCATGAAGCTGTTCATGAGGAGTTTGAAAGGAGATGCATTGTCTTGGTACATCAATTAAGATCCCAAGAAGTCGTCAAGCTGGGTGAGCATGGCATCTGACTTTATGGACAGATTCAAATATAATACAGAGAATGCACCAGACGTGTTCTTTATCCAGAATCTGAAGAAGAAGCCCACGGAGACATTTCGCGAGTACGCTACTCGCTGGAGGTCCGAAGCTGCTAAGCTCAGACCTGCCTTAGAAGAGGAGCAAATGAACAAGTTCTTTGTCCGGGCTCAGGACCCGCAGTACTATGAACGGCTGATGATGATTGAGAACCACAAGTTCTCCGACATTATCAAATTAGGTGAAAGAATTGAAATGGGTATTAAAAGTGGTATGGTTACAAATTTTGAAGCCTTGCAAGCTACAAATAAGGCTTTACAGTCCGGTGGTGTGTCCAAGAAAAGGGACGTGGGGACCGTGATGGTTTCACAAAGGACCAAGTCTCCCCTCAAATACCAAACATACCCAGCACCTACACTCACATACCAGCCAACCCCAAATTACCAAGCACCCTCACCCTCGTACCAAGCTCCGCCACCAACTTATCAATCATCTCCACCCCTACATATCAACCTACTTCACCCAGGTACTCCTAACCCGCTCATGTCTACCACACTTATAATTCTCAACCATCTCATTATCAATCACCCCCTACACGCCAAAACTTTCCTTTGATCGCAGACCTCCAAAACAATATACCGCCATCGCTGAACCCATCGACCAGCTGTATGAGAAGCTCACAGCTGCAGGTTATGTCACCCTTATCCCTGCAGCAACCTCTGAGAATCCTTCTCAATGGGTTAACCCAAACAAGTCCTGCGCATACCACTCCGGCATGAAAGGGCACACCATCAATGAATGTCGCTCTTTGAAAGAGAAGATACAGTCTCTGATTGATAACAAGATCATTGTGGCAAAGGAACCCACTCCAAACATCCGCAACAATCCTCTGCCAGACCATAAGGGTGGAGGTATCCACATGATTGAAGTAGAAGATGACTAGGATCCCGAGGGATCAATCAGGTTGATCGTAGAAGGTAATGACCCAAAGAAACCGGCAATTACTCTCAATCCAATCATAGTCCAGATCCAGTCGACTGAGGACGCTGAGGTGAATATGTCTATAGCTCTTGAGTTTGAAGCAGCGCCACCCGCAAAGACACCGGTACCAATTGAGGTTGAATTCGTGTCTCCGGCAAATGCACCCGCACTATTTGAGGTTGCAGTCTTGCCACCCAAGGCACATGTTCCTTTCGAAGTAAGGATAGCCGCAGTGATCCTAGTGGCGATATCAACCACGCCACCCTTCTATACAAATGTTTACCCTAGGACTATGCAGTCGAGGCGAGAAGGAAGGGCAAGGCCAGGACTGAAGAAACTGTCGCAGCATAGGTATGACAAGAACTGGTAGATCTATACCCCTGAACATCTAGCTGAATCAAGCAAGCAGTCTTCCAATCAGCCACCCCTCATTGAGACAGATCCGGATGACCTTTGGAGGAAATTACAGGCCAAGGAGTACTCGGTCATCGACCAGTTGAACAAGACGCCAGCACAAATATCCATTCTCTCTTTGCTGCAAAATTCTGAGATGCATAGGAATGCTTTGTTGAAGGTGCTGAATGAAGCGTATGTACCAAATAACGTCACTAGCGGGGAAATAGCTAATATGGTAGGATAAGTGCTGGAACGCCATAAAATCACCTTTCATGAGGATGAGCTGCCACCTAAAGGGTTAGGGCACAACAAAGCACTGCACATCACCACGCAATGCGAAGATTATTTCATCACCAGAATCCTTACAATCAATGTGAAAGATTTCAATGGTTCTCAGAGGTCCACCATTGGTGAGATTAGTCTATGCCTGCAGATGGGACCAACCTGGTTCGAGGTCAATTTCCAGGTAATAGATGTACTAGCGTCTTACAACTTGTTGCTGGGATGGCCTTGGATCCATGCTGTTGGGCCCGTAGCGTCAACACTGCATCAGGCAGTAAAGTTCGAATGGAATCACCAGGAAGTGATCATTCACAGCGACGGTAGCAACCCTATATACAGTCGCCAGACTATTCCGGCAATCGAGGGAAGAAGGAAGCTGGGTGGGGAAACTTACCACCACATTGAAGGGGTCAATGCTATCGACAAAGACAAATGGTGGGATAGCAAAATCGAGAGTATACTAAGTTGGAGTGGGTACGAGCCTGGCAAAGGGCTCGGCAAGAACCTCCAAGGAATCTCTAAACCCATAAAACTCAAGAAACATGGCACTACCTTCGGTTTGGGATATGAATACACCTGGGAAGAATTCAATAGCTGGTCGCCACCATGGTGCGGTCTTTACTACCCAGTAGAGCAGCCAATACTGCATCTGGAGCAGACCTTCCAATAGGCCGACATTATTTATGGGTCAGATGAAGAAGAAGCACTTGCAGCAGTGAAGAACTTGTCTCTAGAAGACAACGATATGGACTGTTGCATTATTCTCGAGGAGGAGCGGGAGGAAGGCCCTTCCACACAAGCTGTGAGCAGAGGGGCACATCTTAAGAATTGGACCGTCAGAACAACCAAAGCCCGACGAGCCTCGGGGTAGCAAGGCTAAGACAAGCATTATTCACTGTTTTATTTACTAAATGATTTTCTTTTCGCATTTTTCAGTTCCCTCAATAAGATCTTCGATGTTTAAAACAATTATTCAATTTATCAAAGCATTTTTTATTTTTCTTATGAATTAATATTTATTGCTATCAATTTCTCTCATTACTTTACCTATACAGCATTACTATTACTGGTCTTGATAAACCGATGACTGTGACATGCAATGAGACAACGCAACAAACGGACATGGATTCAGAGGAAGATGACATACCTAACGAGATTGTCAAAGAAGTTGAGAACTTTGAGAACAAACCTAAGTCCAACCTGGACGAGACCGAAATTGTCAACCTGGGAGATTCAGAAAACGTCAAGGAAACACGAAACAGCATTCACCTGTCGCCATTAGAGAAGAAAGAATACACAAAATTTCTAAAGGAGTATGAGGACATATTCACCTGGTCGTATGATGACATGACTAGTATGAGTACGTCTATTGTGGCTCACAAACTGCCAACCAATCCAATGTGTCCGCCGATAAAGCAAAAGCTCAGAAAGTTCAAGCCTGACATGAGCTTGAAAATAAAGGAAGAAGTTACCAAGGAGATCAACGCTAAGGTTCTCGGGGTAGTAGAATACCCGACGTGGTTAGCCAACATTGTGCAGTGCCAAAGGAGGATAGGAAAGTTAGAGTCTGCGTCGAGTATCGGGATCTCAACCGGGCCGGTCCGAAAGATGACTTCCCTTTGCCAAATATACACATCCTGATTGACAATTGCACCAAGAATGAGCTACAATCAGTCGTAGATTGCGTCGCTGGTTATCATCAGATCTGGATGGATGAGGAAAATACTGAGAAAACGGCTTCCATTACACCGTGTGGAGTGTACTGTTACAAGTTGATGCCATTCCGCCTGAAGAATGCAGGAGCCACCTACATGAGGGCCATGACTACCATCTTCCATGATATGATACACAAGGAGATCGAGGTATATGTGGATGATGTTATTATCAAGTCCAAGAAGGCCACTGATCACATAGAAGATCTAAGGAAGTTCTTCAATAGACTACGGAAATACAACCTGAAATTAAACACCGCGAAGTGTGCATTTGTGGTTCCTGCTAGGAAATTGCTTGGGTTCATTATGAGCCGTCGAGGAATAGAACTGGATCCATCGAAGGTCAAAGCCATTCAAGAACTACCATCGCCAAGGAAAAAGAAAGATGTGATGAGTTTCTTGGGAAGGCTTAACTACATCAGCCGATTCATAGCACAGTCTACAGTTATCTGTGAGCCGATCTTCAAGATGTTAAAGAAAGACGCCCCCACCAAATGGACCAATGACTGCCAAAAGGCCTTCAACAAAATCAAGGAGTACATGTCAACACCACCGGTCCTAGTCCCGCCTGAGCCAGGTAGACCCTTATCACTCTACCTCGCAGTGTTAGATGGAGCTTTTGGCTGCGTTCTCGGGCAGCACGATGAAACAGGAAAGAAGGAGAAAGCCATTTATTATCTCAGCAAGAAGTTCACCCCGTACGAGGCCAGGTATTCTCTATTGGAACGCACCTGTTGTGCTTTGACTTGGGTAGCTCAGAAGCTGAGACATTACTTCTGTGCCTATACTACATATCTCATATCGAGAATGGATCCCTTGAAGTACATCTTCCAGAAGCCCATGCCCACTGGCAATCTAGCCAAGTGGCAAATCCTATTGAGTGAGTTCGACATTGTTTACATAACTCAGAAAGCGGTCAAGGGACAGGCACTGGTAGACCACCTTGCTGAAAACCCCATGGGTGGAGAATACGAACCCCTGAAAACGTATTTTCTTGATGAAGAGGTATCATTCATAGAAGAAGACATTGCAGAATCCTATGACTGTTGGAGAATGTTCTTCGATGGAGCAGCGAACTTCAAAAGAGTTGGAATTGGAGCAGTCCTAATATCAGAAACCGGTCAGTATTATCCGGTGTCTGCCAAACTCAGGTTCCCCTGCACTAACAATATGGACGAGTATGAAGCCTGCATCTTAGGACTCAAAATGGCCATTGACATGAACGTTCAAGAGCTGCTAGTGATTGGAGATTCAGACTTACTTATACATCAGGTACGAGGAGAATGGGCAACCAAGAACTCCAAGATACTCCCGTATGTGCACCACGTACAGGAATTGAGAAAGAGGTTCACAAAGACGGAATTCCAACATGTTCCCAGAATCCAGAATGAGTTCGCCGATGCATTGGCTACCCTATCATCTATGATACAGCATCCGGACAAGAATTTCATTGATCCCATTCCGGTGAAAATCCATAATCAGCCAGCTTACTGTGCCCATGTTGAAGAAGAAGCAGACGGAGACCTTGGTTTCATGATATCAAGGAATATTTGGCAAAAGGAAAGTACCCAAAACTTGCAAATCCTACTCAGAAACGCACACTACAGAGATTATCCAACAACTTCTTTCACAGCTGAGGAATCCTATATAGGAGGACTCCCGATTTAGGATTATTAAGATGTGTCGACGCAAAGGAAGCATCCAAGCTACTAGAGGAAATTCATGCTGGGACCTGCGGTCCACATATGAATGGTTTTGTCTTAGCAAAAAAGATACTCCGAGCTGGTTACTTTTGGATGACTATGGAAACGGACTGCATCCAGTATGTTCGGAAATTCCACCGCTGTCAGATACATACAAACATGATAAAGGTACCCCCCGAACGAGCTTAATGTAAAAAGCTCACTGTGGTCGTTCAAAGCTTGGGGAATGGAAGTTATAGGACCAATCGAGCCTACCGCTTCCAACGGACACAGGTTCATCCTCGTGGCCATCGACTATTTTACCAAATGGGTCAAAGAAACATCTTACAAAGCAGTGACTAAGAAAGTCGTGGTAGACTTTGTCCGTGACCGCATTGTTTGTCGATTCGGAATTCCAGAGTCAATCATTATTGACAACGGCTCCAACCTCAACAGCGACTTGATGAAAGCTATGTGTGAAACTTTCAAGATCAAACACAAGAATTCCACAACCTACATACCTCAGATGAATGGAGATGTAGAAGCCGCCAACAAAAATTATTGAGAAGCATAGACAGTGGCACAAGAAGTTATCGTTTGCTCTACTGGAGTATCGCACCACAGTCCGCACATCAACCGGGGCAACCCCCTATATGTTGGTTTACGGTACAGAGGCTGTCATTCCCGCTGAGGTAGAATTCCTTCCCTAAGGATCATGCAAGAAGCTGAGCTCGATGACGCAGAGTGGGTAAAAAGTCGTTATGAGCAACTAGCCCTTATAGATGGAAAGAGAATGAATGCAGTCTGCCATGGTCAACTCTATCAGAACAGAATATCTAGAGCCTTCAACAAAAGAGTCAAGCCAAGACAGTTCATACCGGGGCAGCTGGTGTTGAAGAAAATTTTTCTGCATCAAGATGAAGCCAAAGGGAAGTTCTCTCCCAACTGGCAGGGTCGATACATGATTCACCGAGTTTTGACAGGAGGAGCCCTCATACTTGCAGAAATGGGGCAAAATTTTGAGGAGGACCCTCATAATTCCGAAGTAATTTCAGCTGATCGCCGCACGAGCAACAGTCAGAAACGTCAACCCATCAAACTGGGGCAGAATTTTGAGGAGGACCCTCAAAATTCCGTAGCAGGAGAGGTTGCAATGTCCTGAACTACGTCACAGTCGTCGGTTCATCTAAAAGCTATTTTTAATCATACATTTATGTCATACTTTTACAAAGTCATGCATGTTTATTATTGAAACTACTTTGTTTAGCAACACTACCCCAATGATACAGACGGTATCACCAGATCAAAGCCGAACGAGTCAAGCAGAGCCAGCGGGGATACGAACTAACCTCCCCCTTTCAAAACTCATGATTTTTCTTTGGATGCAGGCACTAGGATTGCAAAATCCTTAAACATACTGTACGCCCCGGGGACAAACATTGTTCTCAGAACCGTTGCACTAGCCAACATTTGCTATCAGTACACGCCAGTATGCTCCGTAGTTACAATGCTCCCAGTAATCACAATGCCGCAATCTGCTATCAGCTAAGAAAGCTCTACTGTCATTTGTTATTTTATTTCTTGCATAAGGCTACCGTTCTGCCTTCCAAGACGAAACGCTGTCTCCATCTGCATTTGCATTGCATAAGGCTACTATTCTGCCTTCCAATTTGCATAAGGCTACCATTCTGCCTTCCGAGACTAAACGCTGTCTCCATTTGCATTTGCATTACATAAGGCTACCGTTCTGCCTTCCAATTTGCATAAGGCTACCATTCTGCCTTCCGATACTAAGCGTTGTCTCCCTTTTCATTGCGTAAGGCTACCATTCTGCCTTCCTAGACTAAGCACTATATCCATTTGCATTTGCATTGCATAAGGCTACCATCCTGCCTTCCGAGGTTAAGCTCTACCTCCATCTGCATTCGCATATTTTCATAAGGCTGATTTCCTGCCTTTCGAGGCTAAGCTCTACCTCCAATTTTCTTCGGAACTAAGCGCTATCTCAAGCACTATTTATCTCGTTTTTCTTACGGTCTAAGCTCTGCCCCTCAATTCGCAAGACTAAGCTCTGTCTTGTCCGCATCATACTACTGCATCCTTTATGGGCTGAAATATTGCCAACTCGTCCAAAGGCGTCATCGTTCGAAGGCACCATCGTCATGGCCCGAGAACACCATGTCATGGCCTGAGGATCTCTTTCAATCTTTTTGCACGTCATTATTCAAAGGCGTCATGGTTCGGAGGCACCATCCTCATAGCCCGAGAACATCATTTCATGGCTTGCGAATCCTGCATCAAACAATCCATGGCCCAGGACATCAACATTCATGGTCCAACGGGAATCTGCATCATGTTTAAATTACGCAATATATGTTTGAATCGTTTATTTGTAGGTAACCCGGCAAGCAACGGCTATCCCAGCAGGAGTGATCCCGCTCCAGTTTTCCCAGCCATATCAAACCTCACCATTCCCGTATGTCGCTTATTCGTCCAACCCTATATGTTGCGTCCGTTCTTGTAAAACTTTACCGGTATATTTCGCCGATGACTCCTGAACTGCATATGGCCTGATTCCTGTAAAACCAGGGATATGTAGGCAGCTCAGAAGCCAGGGTGCGTCCTAATCTCTCGAACCGTTTAGCTCGGTCAAAATTGGCCATCATTTCTTTACCCGAAAACTCTTTCATCCTTCCCGGGTAAAGAGGGGCAGCTGTTGATACCCAATTTTCCCTATATATTTTAAATATGCAAAAATACCTTCGAAATAGCATATATATGCATATATAAGCATGCATATATAAGCATGCACAAGGTTTTTATTATTTTTTCCATAATTTTAAGGGTCTAAATTGATTTATTTTTCCCTTTTTATCCATAAAACCCCAATAAAAATTTTTCAAATTTTTGTTGTGATGATTTACTCATTTAATTGCTGTACTTATGCCAAAATATGGCTCATACATTTTTTATGTATTTTTATAATTGCATTTTGTATTTTTAAGACTGAATTGCATAAAATTGCAATATTAGCCCCATTAATGTACAATTATATTTATATGCATAAAATCGACCTTCTACATTTTTAAAATGTTGAAAATCTAGTTTAAATCATTTTAGTACATGAAATTATTT
>NW_017670887.1:408098-419053 GCF_001879085.1 Nicotiana attenuata | reverse complement strand
GTGTGCTAATTGATAATGGGTCTAGCGCAAACATTTGCCCTCTTTCCACCCTAGAAAAGTTGAAAGTTGACGGGGAAAGAATTCATAAAAATAGTATCTGTGTAAGGGGATTTGACGGCGGAGGAAAAGACACAGTGGGAGATATTGTGTTGGAGCTAACAATAGGACCTGTGGAGTTCACTATGGAGTTTCAAGTGCTTGATGTCAGCGTTTCCTACAATCTTTTATTGGGACGGCCCTGGATTCATGCCGCGAAGGCGGTACCGTCGACTTTGCATCAAATGGTTAAATTTGAATGGGATCGGCAGGAGATCGTGGTCCATGGAGAGGACAATTCTTGTAATGCTATTACATCCTTCGAGGAAGTTGAAAATGACAAAGGCCCGTGGGTGTACCAAGTCATGGACGCAGTGTCAGTTGATAAAATCTCGGAAGGGGAGTGTGTTCCTATGCCCAAGATAGCTGCCGCATCTGTTATGGTAGCTTCAGAGATGATAAGGAATGGATCTTGCCCGGAAAGGGGTTGGGCGCTTCACTGCAGGGAATCATACAGCCAGTGTCTCTTCCCGGAAATCTGGACACTTTCGGGCTAGGTTTCAAACCCACTGCTGCTGACATAAGGAGAGCCAAAAAGATGAAAAAGAGAGTGTGGACCCTACCAAAACCCATTCCTCGCCTTTCCCGTTCCTTCGTCCGGCCTGGTACTAAACAACGCCCAGCAACAGCACTACCAAATTCTATGGTGATAGAACCTGACAAAGAGTTGATCGAAAAGTTTGAAAGGGTGTTCGATGAAGTGAATATGGTAGAGCCAGGCGAAGGTCCAAGTAAAGTCGATGTGCAGTTCGTGGGGTCTCAGGCCAAGCTCAATAACTGGGAAGCTACTCCTCTTCCAACTCGGAAGGAGTCGTGGTAGTTAGCTTTGGATTTTACTTTGAGTATTAGTTCTGGATTATTTCCAGGGTTGTAATTCAGATTCCTATGTTCCGTCCATTTGGATGAGTTAAACTTTGTGATTTTTACAATTTTAATGCAATGCAATTTCCTTTTCTCTTCACTTCTGATAGCCTTCATTTTGTTTTCTTTTCTCTCTTGTACAGTCCCTTTTATGCTGGTTTCAATGATGTGTCATGCATGAGGAGTCTCCGGCCTAGTCTGTATATTCCATATGAAATAGTAATACAAGAAATTGAGTGTGATGGCGAGGGTGAATACGATGACGAGGAAGCTTTGGAAGAAATCAGTAAAGAGTTATATCAATTTGAGCAAAAACTCAAACCTAACTTGAATGACACAGAGGCAATCAATCTAGGGGAACAGGAAAATGTTCGAGAAACAAAAAATAAGTGTCCATTTGGAAGCCCCGCTCAGAGAGGAGATAATTAAATTGTTTTGAGTACAAAGATGTGTTTGCATGGTCATCTGATGATATGCCGGGTCTAAGCACCGATCTGGTAGTCCACAAATTGCCCATTCATCCGGAATGCCCCCCTGTCAAGCAGAAGTTGAGGAAATTCAAAACAGATATCAGTGTGAAAATTAAGGAAGAGGTTACTAAGCAATTTGAGGCGAAGGTTATACGGGTTACTCGGTATCCTACCTGGTTAGCTAATGTGGTGCCAGTGCCAAAGAAGGATGGGAAGACCAGAGTATGTGTTGATTACCGTGATCTCAATAAGGCGAGCCCGAAGGACAACTTCCCACTCCCAAACATCCATATATTGATTGACAACTGTGCTAAACATGAGATTGGTTCCTTCGTGGATTGTTATGCGGGCTATCACCAGATTTTGATGGATGAGGAGGATGCGGAAAAGACGGCCTTCATCACGCCGTGGGGAACATATTGTTACAGGGTCATGCCATTTGGTTTGAAGAATGCAGGGGCAACGTATATGAGGGCAGTGACTACCATGTTCCATGACATGATACATCAGGAAATCGAGGTCTATGTGGACGACGTGATTATAAAGTCGAGGAAACAATGTGACCATGTTAGGGATTTGAGGAAATTTTTCCAGAGGCTCCGCAGGTACAACCTCAAGCTTAATCCAGCAAAGTGTGCGTTTGGAGTCCCGTCGGGGAAGTTGTTGGGATTTGTGGTGAGTCGGCGTGGTATTGAATTAGACCCGTCTAAGATTAAAGCCATCCAGGAGCTACCGCCACCAAGGAACAAGAAGGATGTGATGAGTTTTCTTGGCAGGTTGAATTACATCAGCGGTTCATTGCCCAGCTTACAACTACTTGTGAGCCCATTTTCAAGCTGCTAAAGAAAGATGCTGCGGTCAGATGGACAGACGAATGTCAAGCAGCATTTGACAAGATTAAGAAGTATTTGGCTAGTCCACCTGTGTTGGTCCCGCCAGAGCCAGGAAGGCCCTTGATCCTTTACCTGACTGTGTTGGACAATTCGTTTGGTTGTGTACTGGGGCAGCATGACATCACAGGAAGGAAGGAGCAGGCGATTTACTACCTCAGCAAAAAGTTCACATCATATGAGGGAGGCTAGCAAAATGGCAAATCCTGCTTAAGGAATTTGATATTGTCTACGTGACTCGGACTGCAATGAAAGCACAGGCGTTGGCTGATCATCTAGCTGAGAATCCCGTTGATGATGAATATGAGCCTTTGAATACATACTTCCCGGACGAGGAGATAATGCATGTTGAAGAATTAGGACAGGTCGAGAAGCCTGGATGGAAACTTTTCTTTGATGGAGCCGCCAATGCCAAGGGAGTCGGAATAGGAGCAGTACTGATTTCTGAGACAGGGAAACATTACCCCGTCACTGCTCAACTTCGTTTCTATTGCACCAACAACATGGCTGAGTACGAAGAATGTATCCTGGGATTGAGGTTGGCCATAGACATGGGTGTCCAGGAAATCTTGGTCATGGGTGACTCGGACCTTCTTGTACACCAGATTCAGGGAGAGTGGGAGACACGAGATTTGAAGCTCATACCATACCGGCAGTGTTTGTATGAACTTCGTCAACGGTTTCAATCAATAGATTTCAAACACATTCCAAGGATGCACAATGAGGTTGCCGACGCTTTGGCCACTTTGGCATCGATGTTGCATCACCCGGACAAGGCTTACATGGATCCGTTACAGATTCAGGTTCGAGATCAGCATGCCTATTGTAATGTGGTGGAGGAAGAGTTTGATGGTGAGCCATGGTTCCATGATATAAAAGAATATCTCCGGATGGGAGTATACCCGACACAAGCCACAGGGGATCAAAAGAGGGCAATTCGACGCTTGGCAAGCGGATTTTTCTTCAGTGGAGGAGTATTGTACAAGAGAACTCCAGATCTTGGGTTATTGAGATGCATAGATGCCAAACAGGCTACAGTTATCATGGCTGAGGTACATGCGGGAGTTTGTGGACCTCATATGAGTGGATATATATTGGCAAAGAAGATCCTCCGAGCAGGTTATTATTGGCTTACTATGGAACGGGATTGCATCAGTTTCGTGCGCAAATGTCATCAATGTCAGATACACGGAGATTTGATTCATTCTCCACCATCTGAATTGCATACAATGTCAGCACCATGGCCGTTCGTTGCCTGGGGAATGGATGTTATTGGTCCGATTGAGCCAGCAGCCTCAAATGGGCATAGATTCATTTTGGTAGCTATTGATTATTTCACTAAATGGGTGGAGGCAAGAACCTTCAAATCCGTGACTAAGAAGGCAGTTGTCGATTTCGTACATTCAAATATCATATGCCGGTTTGGGATCCCGAAGGTAATCATCACAGATAATGGTGCTAATCTCAATAGTCATTTGATGGCCGAGACATGTCAGCAGTTTAAGATCATGCACCGCAATTCCACCCCATATCGTCCTAAGGCAAATGGGGCAGTCGAAGCAGCTAACAAGAATATCAAGAAAATACTTCGGAAAATGGTAGAAGGGTCAAGGCAATGGCATGAAAAGTTACCTTTTGCCTTGTTAGGCTATCGCACTACTGTCCGCACTTCAGTAGATATTATGTATGATTTCTTTATCTTTGTGTACCTGATTTGGCATGTGTTGAGATTGAAATGATGAAGGCATTTTGTTCTGCTATCCAAACACTTTATCCTTTGTTATCCCTTTGAGCCTTATTATATTTTCTTTCGTATCCCTCTTTCGGAATCAACAACAAAACTTGAGAATCGAACGGGGAAATCAAGTGGGGAAAGCAAGAAAAAGAAAAAGAAAAAAAAAAGAAAAAAAAGAAAAAAGAAAAAAAAAGAAAAAAAAACAACCAAAGAAAAGAAAAGGAGGAAAGGAAAAAGAAAAGAAGAATAGTAGAAAAGAAACATCGCAACGATGAAGCGATCTTATGTCCTGAACTACGTTTGACTTGATCCCGAAAGGGTACGTAGGCAGCCTCACTGAGGTTCAGTCACAACAGAAGAAAAATCCAAGAATCCCCAAGAAGAAAACTGGGGCAGAAGTTATGGTTGTTGCAAGAGATATGATTCCGAAAGTTGTAATGTTGAACCCACGTTTGAATTATTTTGAGCTTTTATACCTTTCTTTCTAAAACCCATCCAAAAGCCACATTACGATCCAAAGAAAGTCCTTCTGATCAATTTCAAGAAATGTCAATACGGGCAGGTAAAGTGACTCATGTTGGAGACAACACTCTGGTGACAGAAGGAAAATGATGAAATGAGAGAGTCTTATCGGTGAAAACCCTCACGGGCACCATAGGGCGATGTGAGTTGAGAGAAATGAAAATGAGAGAGTCTTATTGGTGAAAACCCTCACGGGCACCGTAAAGCGAGGTGAGTTTGAGAGATATTAAAAATAAGAGAATCTTATTGGTGAAAACCCTCACGGGCACTGTAAGGCGAAAGTGAGTTATTTTAGTTGGGCAAATGAAAGAAATCTGTGGTTGAAAGGTGTTTGAAACATGGCAAAACAACCGAAGTTTGGGTTTGGCGAGAGTCGGGCGTGAAAGTATGAGACAACAAATGTGGTAATTGACAATTGATTGGTTGGACAGACTAGGCTGGAATCCAAAATGCATGGCACGATCAATGGAATCAGCCTTCCTGCTCAGATAAGTCCAGTCCTTTTTCTCTTCATTATAACTCATTCGTTTTCAGAGTTTTTCTATCCTCAAAACCTTCGAGGTCATTGCATTTCATTCTCTTGAAGTCTGTCTATAAGATGTTTTAGTGTCAGTTCTATTCAAAAACAAAAGAAGGATGTCAAAGCTAACTACCAGCTTCCCAGTTAGATGGCACAACAAGGTGGGGACATGTCATAAGAGAGTAAAACATGAAGGACCAATGAAAATCAGTGGAATAATCAGATGGTTGTGAGGGAGAAGCAAGGTTCACAAGAAGGGAACAGAAACACCAAACAGTAATACGAGGTAAAACATGTGGGTCATCAAGATCAGAGGGTTGAAAGTCAATTGGGAAATCGTGGCAAGTCAAAGCAAGTCCAAAGAAGCAAGTCAGAGCAAAGTCGGAAGCGGGAGCATGGCCAACAAGAATGCCAGCAGCTAACCACCATTTTAGCTTTAAATATTTGATCACATGATGTGCCCAGCCACCAAACTGGGGCAGAAAATTTTCTTTGTTTGTTTATGTTGTTGCAGTCAGGAGCCCACCTGGAGAACAAGGGAATACTTTTCAAGTTTCAGCAGTCAGGCGCCCGCCTGAAGAACGAGGGAAGTACAATTCAATTTTAGCCTTTAATTTTTAATATTTGACAACATGCTGTACCCAGTTACCAAACCGGGGCAGAAAGTTTTCTTTGTTTGTCTATTTTGTTGCGGTCAGGAGCCCACCTGGAGAACAAGGGAATACTTTTCAAGTTCAGCAATCAGGACCCCAACTGGAGAACAGAGGCATTTATTTTCAAGTTTTTAGCAATCAGGCGCCCGCCNAGGGAATACTTTTCAAGCTTCAGCAGTCAGGCGCCCACCTGGAGAACAAGGAAAGTACAATTTAAATTTTAGCTTTTAATATTTGATAACATGTTGTACCCAGCCACCAAACTGGGGCAGAAAATTTTCTTTGTTTGTTTATTTTGTTGCGGTCAGGAGCCCACCTGGAGAACAAGGGAATACTTTTCAAGTTCAGCAATCAGGACCCCAACTGGAGAACAAGGGAATACTTTTCAAGCTTCAGCAGTCAGGCGCCCACCTGGAGAACAAGGGAAGTACAATTCAAATTTTAGCTTTTAATTTTTTAATATTTGGTAACATGTTGTACTTAACCACCAACTGGGGCACAAAATTTTCTTTGTTTGTTTGTTTTGTTGCAGTCAGGAGCCCACCTGGAGAACAAGGGAATACTTTTCAAGTTCAGCAATCAGGAGCCCACCTGGAGAACAAGGGAATACTTTTCAAGCTTCAGCAGTCAGGCGCCCACCTGGAGAACAAGGGAAGTACAATTTAAATTTTAGCCTTTAATTTTTGATATTTGATAACATGCTACACCCAGTCACCAAACTGAGGTAGAAAATTTTCTTTGTTGTTTATTTTGTTGCAGTCAGGAGCCCACCTGGAGAACAAGGGAATACTTTTCAAGATTACAAGATACAAATTCAAGGCAACACAAAAACAAGTTAGAAGACATAGATAGGACCCTCTTGTAATTCGTAGATCATAGCTTAGGCTAGCTTCTTTTTATTTTAACACGGTGTAATAAGGAGGTCAGCGAGTAGTAGCAACAGCAACACCAGAAAGTCGCAGCTCTTGGTAGTCCCAGCTACCAGACATTCCCGAACTACACTGACCTGATTCCTGTTTAGCCCAGGATATGTAGGCAACTTTTGAAGCAGGGTGCGGTCAACTCTTTTAAAAAATGCTTCACATGGAATATTCGAACGGGCAAAAATCGCTCGTTTCAGCTCACTTATCTTTGCACGAAAACTCTTCGTGTTTCCGGGCAAAGAGGGGCAGCTGTGAGCACGTGATTTTTGCCGTATATGAATTATTCCCAGAAATTCAAACAAAATGATTCCTTTCAGTGTTTTGCAATTTTGTGGATTTTTGTGACATTTTATGTTAATTATTTGCATTTTTTGTTTGTGCATTTTGATTATTGAAAAATATAAAAAAATATACTTGGCATTTGAATTTAGAATTTAATATCATATTTTAGTAGTTAAGTTGTGTTAAAAACAAAAGAAAAGAAAATAACAAAAATAGTCTTTTTACTTTTTGCATTTTTAGTTTTAATTTGTCTTAATTTGTGTTCAATTGGAAATTAGGGTATTTGGAAATTAGGAAATATAATTTTTTAGTGTCAATTTGGTTTTTGAGTTTCAATTTGGCATTTCAAGAATCAGAAAATAAATAAAAGAAAAAGTGAAAACAATTTTTTTTTTTAAAAAGGGAAGGAAGGTTGTCTTAAGAAATACCGGAATTGGGCCATTTTGGTTAAGATTTCGTCTGGCCCAGTTAAATTACAGCCATTTGACACAAGCCCACACCGGTTAGCCCCCACCAAAACGACCTCGTTTCGTCAAGATTAATCACGTCCGTTGGTTCTCCTTCATCCAATGGACGAGAACTAACGATGTTGTCGCTATATATATGTCCGAAAACATAACCCCCCCCCCCCTCTCAAACCCCCCTTATCCGTCTCTAACCCAAACCCTAGAGACCCCAGCCGCCCCCATACTCTCCGGCGAAACCCGCCGGCGGCGATGACGGCAGTTATACCAACGACCACCAAAAATACACCACTAACTCCCCTCGTCCCCCTCTTTCCAACCATGCCCTCAGCTCCCCTCGAATCATAGCCAATCTCGTCGAATATTCCATCGAAGATTTTCCGGCCAAAACACCAACTCACCTAAACCTGACTAGCTTAACACCCTAGCACCCTCTCCCTCCCTTCTTTCCCCTTCCGACCTCAGTTCCTCTCAAATTGCACCGGAGTTCCTCGAATCTGCAAAAACCTAGCGCCGCCACAAGTTCCTCCGATGGCGGCGCCGCCCCAAATCACTTCAAACTCATACCCTATACTCTCTTCATCTTCCCCAACCCAAATCCCAAACCGCTTTTCTTCAGATCCAATTGCAAATTCACAAATATTAAATCTAGGGTTCCTGGGCTTTTTGAAATTTTCAAAGGCGATTGAGTTCTAGTTAATATTATAGGCCTATTCTTGACAGAATAGATATATAATATTAACTAGAAACCAATTTAGAAGGGTAGTTCTTGTAGAGTCCAAAATCAGTAAGTTTCTCTTCTCAGTTTTATTATTCTTTTCGTTGTTCTCATGAGTTTCTGGTTTTGTTAGTTGTTAGTCAATTTTGTGTTGTTTGCTGTGATTAGTTTGAGTTTTAGTTTGGTTAATTCTTATTTGAATTTTATCTTACCTTTGCCAGTTTAAGTGTTCAAATGTCCGTTTAAGGCAACCAACTGATAGTTAATTGGATTTTCTGATTAGTTTTGATTCAAGTTGATATGTTTGCTCTTCTTCTGATAATAACAACTTGATTCTAATTCATTAGGTTAATAATCTGATTTGGTGTTTTGGACCCTTATTTGTTCAAGTAGTTGATCAGTAGCTGTTGATGCATAACTAAAATTGGAGGCTTGGTTTGACTAAATAAACTTGGTTCTTAGTTTAATTCTGAATTGTCTGTCAAATGTTATAGTTTGAGTTTCATTGATTAGTCATAATTAGTCATTAAGCTCACTTTGGGCTAACTTGGTTATAGCTGGTAGATTTTAGTCAAGGTTAGTGATTCAGGGGTTCTGTTTGGGTTTGGGTAGTAATTTCAGGGGGGTGCTAAGGGTAGTTTAGGCATGGGAAAAGGGTAGGTTTATTAGAAATAGTAATTTCAGAATTAATACAAGGGTAGTTTAGGGATTCTAAGGGTACAAAAATCAGAATAGAACCCCCTAGGACTCTCTAGAAGGGGTTTTAAACTGAAATTCAGTAAACTTAGGGTAGTTACTTGTGTAACAAGTTAGAAAATAAGGGGTAAAAATAGAATTAAAATAGGGACTAATAGGAAAAGTGAAAATCTGAAATTGGACTCTAAGTTTGCCTATAAATAAGCATTCATTTGCCTTGTATAAAAAGTTTAAAAACACCTAAAATCCTCCCCCAAAAAAAAGTCTCTGCAATCTCAACAGATCTGAAATTTGAAATCCAAACTTCAAATCTCCAAAAAATAAAAGAAAACAAACAGAAAAAAAAAGGAAAAATCCAAAAAAAACGATTACATTGCATTTTATAGAGTAATTGTGAGTTTTAGGTATTGATCTTCATCTATTCTAATTGCTGGAGCTTTTCTGCAATACACTAGTTCCACTATGGGTGAAATTTGGGTCTAATCGAGTCAATTTGGGCCACCAGTTGGGTGTTGTGTTTCTGTGAAGTATTCCTGGGTTTGTTGAAGTGATTTGGTGCATTTTCAAGTAGATTTGGTGTTAGTCAAGCTAGTTTGATTGGTTGCCCCGTTTGATTTGGTGTTCGTGCTTTTACTGGGTTCAATTGACTTTATTTCTGGGCTGGTTATTACGGCTTCCTGCTGCTGACTGCTCTTCTGTTGCTAACATCCCCTCCTACTCGTTATATTTCCAGGTACACAGTTCGAATTTGGTCATTGTAGCTTTTGGAAATGGAAATGAATTGAAACATTTGCTCAGTTGCTCCTGGAATTCTATCTGTTTGTATTATATTGCATCGACAGTTGAATAGGCATCCAATGTATTTGTTTAATATAATTCAAATGCTGATAAACTCTAAACTGTTTTTAGCTGGAGAACCTTTGAATCAATTCAATGTATTCCTGGAAGAATGTGACTTTTGTGGTTATCATGTTTAATTAGGTATAGTTCGAGTATCTATAGTAGTTGTGGAATTCCAGTAGGCCTTCATATGAGCTTAACTGGATTGTGTTTGAATTGTTTTTTAATCTGTGATCATCTAGCTGTAACTCCTATATAGTGAGCACTTGTTTAGTTAGTGTTCGTTGCTTTTTTTGTAAAAAACAATACATACCTCTCGTTTTTTTTGAAATAATATCGATTTGTATGCTGAAAAGCCACTTCATCTCCAGCCTTTTAAATGAAACTAGCGCTCATGTCTGAGTAGTGAAGTTTTTGTGCAATTCGCTTGTGGGTTTGTCATGGGCTCAAATCGCTCATCTCATTCTAAATGAAGCCTATTTTGTGTTAAATCACTTGTGAAAGGTGTCCTGTTTCATTCATTCAGTTATTGGGCTTGGTTGGTTGAAATTGAATTATAAGAACTAGGCCCTCTCACATATGATAAGTAATTAGGACTTTACTTGTGCTATTAGAGACAAATAAAAATAGAAAATTATAGCTGATTTAGGATTGCCCTTTAATGAATAAAATGAGATGAGCCTCGCCCAAGTAGAACGCATAAATTGCGGGGCCCTCTCTTTAAATATATATACTAAAATACTTAGAATTCGGGACGGGCCGTTTAGCGAATTTCACGGCCTTCCCCAAAGATAATAACGCGATAGTCTCTTTAGGCACGCACTTTAAATAATTTTACATTCCTAAATACAGGTGCACATTTATGTGACCCAAATCCAAATCTCAACGAAGTCGAAATATATCAAAAACCACGGGTGCACTGATGCGACGTGGCTCAAGACGCATTTTCACGACGTTGCAATTCTATAAAAAATAAAAAATAATAAAAGCGGTTCAAATAAAAGCACATAAGTTGAACATGTACCAAATCAAATAAAAGCAAATACAACACTTGAGCGACCGTGCTAAAACCACGGAACCCGGGAATGCCTAACACCTTCTCCCGGGTTAACAGAATTCCTTACTCGGATTTCTAGTTCGCGGACTGTTAACAGAGTCATAATTTCCTCGGATCGGGATTCAACCGGTGACTTGGGACACCATTAATCTCCCAAGTGGCGACTCTGAATATTAATAATAAATCCCGTTCCGATTGTCCTTTAAGTGGAAAAACTCCATTTATATA
>NW_017670887.1:387466-404870 GCF_001879085.1 Nicotiana attenuata | reverse complement strand
GATTATGTTTCATATAAATTAACCAACATATCTCTATCAATCATGAGCACTATATTTACTATAAATCTCTCCCAAGTAATCACAATAATCTACTAGACACACTCTCCCGAGATACGCTAGCTAGCTTAGTTTATTACAGCTCACGTTAAATTGCACTCAAGGCTTCGTTAACCCTAAACCTGCCATTAAACCCGCAGTTATAGATCCCTCTTATACTTTGGGAGTGATGTTGTTCAACAACTACCTAAATATGCACTCTCTCCCGAGTTATGCACACTAAATAGGCACAACTAATTGAGGATCCTGTCAATTAACTACAACAAACACGTAGTTGAACAAATAGAGATTAAACTGGCAATCTATATTAACATAATCAAGAAGTTCATCCTTCAATAGGCTCCATCAAAACCCTAGACAAAGGATTTAGCTACTCATAACAACGTAAGATAAAACTACGAGATTGTTCATAATGCAAAATTGCAAGAAAAATAAAATAGATAAAAGAACTATGATGTTTTGGGTGATCTCTTACACTTGTTCTTCCTCCAAAAGTAATCTCAAAACAAGCTTCACCTATTTTGGGCGAGTTTCTATAGCTTATAAGGGTTTAACAAAAGTTTCCCCGAATTGACACTTTGGCCCCCAATTTTCAGATACGTGAACAGTTCACCGCGGCCGTGGCGTGGACCGCGGTGAACACTGCCTGGGCCTATTTTTGTGTTTTGTCTCCGCGTTCTGCTCCGCTGTCCGCCGCGGTCGCGGTGGACTTTTGTCCAGTCATTTTCTTTTGCTCTTTGTGTTCAGGTACTTCTTGAGTGGGTGTTTTCTTCACATTATTGCCTCCAAACGCTTCATGTTGCTTCCTCACATATAATATTCCCTGCGAAACCAAATCACACTATATAAAGTATTTTGTTGGCAATTTACCTTATACAACAACAACAAAGCATGAACAATTAAGGTGTAAATATCAACTATATAGCCTACTATCAAGGAGTAAACAGGGAGATCCTCTTTCACCCTTTCTTTTAATTTTAGCTGTAGAAGCATTATCTAAAGATCTAAATAAACTCAATGAGAATTCTAATTTCTCAATGAGATCTAAAGGGCCTAAGATAAACCATTTATGCTATGCGGGCGATCTAATTCTTTTTTCTTTTTGTGATGGGAACTCAGTAAAACTCTCATGAAAGTACTGGAAGATTATCAAGAAGCCTCGGGACACCAAATCAACAAGGAAAAAAGTTACTTTCTCACTCATAACTTCAGAGATAAGAGAGTTAACAGAAGAATGAGGAAGTGGACGGGATTTAAACAAATTCAATTTCCCGTCACTTATTTAGGATGCCCGATATATACTAGTAGAAAGAAGATATGCTATTTCTGAGGTCTTGCAACAAAAGTTCTCAACAAAACAGGAGGATGGCAAGGCAAAATGCTATATTTTGGGTGGAAGAACTACTATCATCAATCATGTGCTACATTCCCAGACTTTCTACCTTTTCGCTGCCATGTTCCCCCAAGAGCAATTATTGGCCAAATTGAAATTTATCTAGCTAATTTCTTCTGAGGAGAAAAAGAAGGCAAGAAGAGCTACCATTGGAGTTTGTGGAAAAACTTGAGTTACCCTTGCGAAGAAGGTGGAGTGGGTTTCAAAAAGATCCAAGATATTTGTAACTCATTTGCGACAAAGAGATGGTCGTGATTTCGAGTGGAAGACAACTTATGGACCAAGTCTTTAAAAGCCAAATACTGGCCGTGATCAAACCCTATTTCCAAAGTGCTAAACTCCAAAGACTCAAATACATGGAGGAATCTATTGGAATTAAGAGAAAAAGTAGATTCCAACATTTTTTAGAAAATCAACAAAGGGAGTAGCTATTTTTGGTGGGACAATTGATCCCCTTCATGCCCTCTCAAGTTTCTCTACAACCAAAATCACAAACCGGAGAACACTAAAGTTTGTGAATTTATCCATCAACGTCAATGGAACCTCGGCATGCTGAAAGATAACCTTCCTTCCCATGTAGTGCAAGAGATCTCCCTAGTTAACCTCGGCCAAGCAGGCAAGTAAGATCATGCCATTTGGTCTCCTAACACCAAAGGTTCCTTCTCCTATGCTACCACATATCAAACGTTAAAACAAAGAAGGAACCTCGATCCAAGGATTGCTCAAATATGGAACAAAAACCTGCCATTTAAAATTTCCTTTAATACTTGGAGAATTCTAAAGGCAAACTGTCGCTTGATGATATTATTAAAAAGTTTAACACTAACATTGTTTCTAGATGTGTTTGTTGCAGGATACCTGAAGAAGAAACTGTAAATCATGTCTTTGGTTTAAGTGAAACGGCTAGGAAAATATGTAAGAATATATCTGGGGACTTTATCCTAGAGGGAGGACTGTTCTAAACATATTTGAATACTGGTGGAACAAACAAGCAACAAACATAGTTCACAAATATCTACTGCAAATCACTCTAACGATAGTTTGCTGGGAACTATGGAAAGCTAGATGCGACAAAAAATATGGTAAGAATCCTATATCTATTTCTAGAATTTACCAACAATTTCTTTTTCAGGTTAAAGTCTCTATCAGGCAGAAGTTCAGCAAAATAGAGTGGGAATGGAACTGGATCAAAGTCTGCCAAGTGGTGGAAAATTACAAGCCTAAATTATCGAGTGTCACGGTCAAATGGAAAAAACCAGAGGGAGCCTGGAAGCTCAATACAGATGGAAGCTACATGAATAACCTGAACAGAGTAGAAGCGGGAGGTGTTGTTAGGAACAAAAATAGTCACATGGTGATGGCATTTGCAGCACCAATCCAATTCTTGACTAACAATTACTCAGAGGCCCAAGCAGCCCTTCAAGGTATTACATGGTGATGCCAACAAAATCTACAACAGCTTACACTTGAAATGGACTCCCTTTTAGTGGTTAACAGGATTTCGGGCAAATCTAAGATACCATAGAAGCTACAAGAGATCATTACACAAATTCAAAACATGGTGCAACAACAAGATATCGCGATAAAATATTGCCTATGAGAAGGTAATGGAGTAGCCGACCTGCTAAGTATGCAAATACCATCACTTATAAGGAAATCAATTTCACAAAAAATGAATTACCTAGTGAGATTAAAGGAGCTCTCAGATTGGATAGGATGCAAATTCTAGCCTTTAGAATAAAAGCAAAAAAATATTCAGTTGGGTTCTTCGAACCTCCATGATCTGCCAAAGAGGAGCTATTGATATGGAATGTTGTTACTAATAGCTCCTCTATTTCTTTTGAATGTGCTTGCACACTTTAGTCTTCGTACATTTCAATAAACTTTATTTTTGGGATTGCACCTAAATTTTCGGGAGGTCTTGGTTTTATGTTTCCCCTCCGATGTATTATTATGTTTCTAATATACAAGGTAGGGGTCAAGCCAAACCCTCCACCGCCACAGGGGTGAAAGCCTGGGTGTACGTAGCTGTCAATTTTACGTGTTTGGCCAAATAAAGACAGGTTAATAGAGGGTTTTTTTTTTGCTTTACATAACTTTACACGGGTAGACAACACGTTATGAAATAATAGAGTCGAACAACAATAAATTACGGTTCATTTGGTTGCGGGAGCTAGAATTCTAAATCCAATAGAATAAGATTTTATCGTATCTGGTTTATGACATTAGCTAGTATTAGTATAAATTTTATGGAAAAGGTCAAAAATACGCCTAACCTATTCGATTTAACTTAAATTCTCCCTCCTTTTACCTATTAGATTGTAAATGTTTCCAATGCTATTTTTTGGACTAAAAGTATTCCACAAGCTAACAAAAGTGTAAGATGATGTGATACGTTCGTTCACATGGAATTATAAATTACATGAATGAACGCGTCTCACCCGACAAGTGAGGCTTGCTCAGTTGTTAAAATACCTCCACCCATGATCGTTAGGTCCTGAGTTCGAGTCACACAGGAGAGGAAGTCATAATTTCAAGCTTATAGGTTCGGGATTCTAATCCTCTAAGTTACTAGGTCTTAAATTAATAATTTGTACATATTTAATAAGGGGTGCCTTGGTGTAACTGGTAAAGTTGTTGCCATGCGACTAGGAGATCACGGGTTCAAGTCGTGGAATAGACTTTTGTGATCCGGCTCTTTCCAGGAACCGTAATGCACTGGGTTGCCCTTTACATATTTAATAAATTTTTAAGACAAATATATAATTTGAACCAAAACTGCTGGATTAGGCCAAATTCGTAACCGAGATTGTGGCTCCAGCCATGACTTTGATCATTTCAAATAACCAAGAAGCAGAAAATGCTACTCATCGGTAGATGGGAACTTTGCTATTAAGTATGAGAATGAATTTTGGGGAGTGAAAAAGATAAAGCTTTCAGCCTTACTTTACAGTGGTATGCATACGGTTGGAACAGAGGAGAAAAATGAAGTGTTTTGTGTAAGCTTCAAACCAATCAAAACGTGGCAACAATTCTAAAGCTTGATTTACCGAACCAGCATATTTATTCCATGTGCTTTGAACATGAACTTGATTTCTCCTATTGATTTAATGAAATGTATTTGGCTATTGCATTGATTTATAAGAGTGGCAAAGGGCTGGTCGGGTCGGATATGGTTCCGGTCGAAAACGGATAATGAAAAAACGGATAAATTATTCAATACGACCCATATTTAATACGGATAAAAAAGGATTAACCGGCGGATATATAATATGGATAACCATATTATCCATGACTTCTTCCATATGATCACTTTTGAGAGAATTCCTAGTCTCCCTAACTTGAGGAACCCCCAATTTAAGACTTTACAAATGTAAAAATTAGATCCATTGGCTACCCATTGGATATCCATTTTCTAAATGGATAATATGGTTCTTATCTACATTTGACTTGTTTTTAAAAAAAAACATTATCTAATCTATTTTTCAGTGGATAATATGACTTGTCAACTATTTTATTTTTAATTATTTTGCCACCACCAGATGGAAACAAGTAAATACATTTGACTATGTGCAATATGTGTTTGATTATGCATAATGATCTCTTTTAGAAACTATATCTGGTGTTACGTTCTAATATGTTCAATATATCCCATTTCATTATGCGGGCAAATCATATATATACCATGAGATATGTACATATTTATAGCGATTACCCGTATTAAGGCTATGATTTTCAAAACAATTTGAATCGTCAGTTTTTGACTATAGTGTCACGTCCTTAGTTGTTAACTAAGTACACGTGCGGTACTTGACAACTCGCTCACGATCTTGCATAACTTGCTCACGTTCTTCCTATGCCAAGTCAGCCTTACTACACTGAAGATCGAGAATGGAAGAAAGAACACAAGAGAATTGTTAAAGGAAGCTTTGTGTTGGAGAGAACTTGAATTGTTTGTTTGATGAATTACAAATGAATGGCCTCCTATTTATACTAATCACCTAGGGGCTAGTGTGTAAATAATAATTGTTCCACAAGTCCTTAATATTTACAAGTAAGTCCCTTCTCTAGAATTTTCTACAAGCCTAGAAAATTCTAAATACTTTCCTAGCAAATCCATAAGGATCTAGGGTCTTCCTAAGGAAATATCCATATTTCTCTAGAATCTTCTCACAAATGCTAGCATTCCTCTTATGTAAGCTTCCACATTGCATTAATATATGCCAAATGGTGCCTATGTGGCATGATGACATGGCGGGTCATCACACTCTCCCCCACCTTATATTGCGACGACCGCGGCGCAATGCTGCTGCATAAACTCTCGGATCTTATCTTTGAATTGTCACAAGTCTTCATATTGTTCCCACGTGGCCTCCTCCGGTGATTGCCCTTTCCAATGGACGAGGAACATAGCGGTGGCTTTTTGCCCTTGTTTTCGCCTGGCCTGGTAATCCATAATAGCCTCAATCTCCCGATCATGCGAGGCGGTGATAGTCATAGGCGCTCGACTTGATTGACCCCTACTCGGATCATCCTTATCTTCATGATATGGCTTAAGCATGCTGGCACGGAAGACAGGGTAGATGTTAAGATACGATGGCATGTCAAGCTTGTATGAGATCTTGCCTACCTTGGCGACGATCTTAAATGGCCCCTCATACTTGCGAATCAAATTCTGATGCATGCCATGTAGTGCCTTGAACTGTCTTGGGTTAAACTTCACCATGACCATGTCCCCAACTCTATAGTTCGTGGGACGGCGCTTACGGTCTGCAAACTTCTTCATCTTCTTAGCTGCTTTATCCAAGTAGGACTTAGCAGTGTCAAGCTGCTCCTCCCATCCTTTGGCCATATGATAAGCCCTCAAACTCTTTCCCTCGAACGCAACTAGTAATAAATGTGGAGTTTGTGGTTGTTGGCCTGTGGCTAGCTCAAATAGTGTTCGCCCCGTGGACTCACTCCGCTGCAAGTTATAAGAGAATTGTGCGATGTCTAGGAGCCTTGCCCAATCTTTCTGATGCGCGCTTACATAATGCCTCCAGTAGCATTCTAGTAAAGCATTGACCCGTTCCATTTGTCCATCTGTCTGTTGGTGGAAACTAGTGAAAAACTGCAGTTCCATTCCTAGTATGTCGAATAACTCTCTCCAAAAGTTTCCAGTAAAACGGGGGTCTCGATCAGTGATGATATGCCTTGGTAAGCCCCAATACTTCACCACGTTCTTAAAGAATAGCTTGGAGGCTTCCTTGGCGGTGTAACCTGGTGAGGCGGGCATGAAGGTGGCATATTTGGAAAATCTATCCACGACCACCATAATAGTACCATAACCGTCAGACTTTGGTAGGCAAGTGATAAAGTCCATAGTCACTCTCTCTCATGGACGCTCTACAACTAGTAGTGGCTCCAAAAGTCCTCCGGGCTGTTGTTGTTCAACCTTGTCCTATTGACAGACAAGACAAGTCTGCACATAGCACTCTATGTCATCTTGCATGCGTGGCCAATAGTAGACCGACTCAACCAAGGCCCTAGTGCGACGTTGGCCTAGATGACCAGCCCACATTGTGTCATGACTCTCCCTTATGATCCGCCATCTAATGTCTCCAAACTTAGGCACGTAGGCCCGCCGACTTGTGCTAAGCAGTAGGCCGTCTTCGACCCAAAAACGTCTCGTATTACCCTGGTTGGCTAACTCGATAAGATATTTGGCTGTTGGATCATGCTGCATGCCTTCTTTAATAGCCTCATGAATGTCCCATCTTGTTGAAGTGATTGCAGCAAGTTCGGCTTTCCGACTCAAGGCATCGGCTACAACGTTCCTTTGCCCGGCTTGTACTTCAGCACATAATCAAACTCGGCTAAGAAATCCTGTCGCCTAGCCTATTTTGGTGTGAGCTTCTTCTGCGTCTGAATGTACCTAGTAGCCACATTGTTGGTCTTAACCACGAACCTTGACCCGAGCAGATAATGTCTCCATGGACGAAGGCAATGCACAATGGCAGTTATTTCCTTCTCTTGCACCGTGTAACGCCGCTCCATCTCATTTAACTTCCGGCTCTCAAACGCTATGGGATGCTTATCCTGCATCAGGACACCCCCAATTGCGAAGTCTGAGGCATCTGTGTGCACCTCAAATGTCTTGGCAAAGTCAGCTAACGCCAAGACTGGCTCCTCTATTACAGCTACCTTGAGGCCTTCAAATGCCTTTTGATAATGCTCCGTCCCAACCCATGACTTGTTCTTCTTTAGCAACTCAGTTAATGGTGCGGTCTTGGCTATGTAGCCACTAATGAACCAACGATAGTAGTTAACAAGGCCAAGGAAGGATATCAACTCAGTTACCTTTATAGGTGCCTCCCACTCTTGGATAGCACGTACCTTAGCCTCGTCCATGCGTAGCTCGCCATTGCTAATTACATGGCCCAAGAAGTGTTCCTTTGATCGTGCAACCTCACATTTCTCCCTCTTGATATGTAGCTCGTTCTCCCGCAAGACTTTGAAAACCTTCCTTAAGTGCTCCATGTGCTCCTCCAAGGTGTTGTTGTAGATGACTATGTCGTCTAGGTAGACTACCACGAACTGATCAAGGTAGGGATGAAAAGTATTATTCATAGGGGTGCAAAATGTGGCTGGTGCATTGGTTAAGCCGAAGGGCATCACCAACCACTCAAATGCTCCATATCTCGTTACACATGCTGTCTTTGGCTCATCCCCTTCCGCAATGCGAACCGGGTAGTAGCCCTTTCGAAGATCCACCTTGGTAAAGTACTTGGCTTGCCCAAGTCTATCGAACAAGTCAACAATGAGCGGATCGGGTACTTATTCTTCACTGTGACCTTGTTAAGTGCTCGATAGTCTATGCACAAACGCAACGATCCATCCTACTTCTTTTCGAAGAATACTGGTGCGCCAAAAGGTGCCTTTGATGGGCGAATGTGACCAGCATCTAGCAGCTCTTTCAGTTGTTTCCTGAGCTCCTCTAGCTCGGGCGGTGCCATACGATATGGGGCAAATGCGGGTGGCTTAGACCTTGGCTCCAACTCAATCTTGTGATCCACCTCTCGCCTAGGCGGAAGGTGCTTAAGCAACTCCTCGGGCATGACATCTTTGTTTTCCTCAAGCAACTTCTCTATGCAAGGTGGCAGTGTCTCTTGAAAACTCTTATCTTCCTCTAGACTTGCAATGGTTTCCATGAACGTCGACTCCCCCTTCTTGACCCCCTTGACAACCTGCATAGTTGAGAGTTGTGCTTGGATCTGTCCGTGTGGCATAGTCACTGTAGGTACCATGCAAGCTCCTTCTCGCTCCATAACCAAGAGACGTTGGAGGTAGGGTTCGATCAAAGTATGACAACGTCTAAAGAACTCCTGCCCAAGTATGATGTCAAAGATATCCATAGCAGTTACGGTAATGTTTGTCATACCTTTCCAAGTTCCCAATTTCACACCAACCCCATTAGCTACCCTACGAGCATTTTGTACCTCGGCATTCACGGTCTTGACGCGAGAGTTGGTTGGAGCAAGCTTCAATTTTAGTCTCTTTGTGGCAGCCTCAGTCCCGAAATTATGGGTTGCTCCAGTATCCACCATTACATGAGCGGGCTTGTTATTGATGGTGAGATCCACGTACTGATTTCCATTCTCGGTAGGTTGGATAGCTTGCTTCGTGACAGCACCACATAATCCGATCATACCCAACTGTGTTGTTCCCAAACTCTCTCCTTGTGGCTGCTCCTTTCGTTCACGGACCATGGCACTTGAGGCTCTTGAGGTCAGGACAATTCCTGAAGCCGTGTGGCCCTTCGCATATATAGCATCCCTTCTTCTCGGCCTGCGCCTTTTTCTCGGCGTAGCACTGCCGGCTACTCGACTTTTTGGAATCTTGAGTCTTCGAGTGTTGTTGTTGTTGTATCTCATTGCCTTTGCCACGGTCTCCCCCACCTTTGACATAGCTAACCTTTAACTCCTTTCCTTTGCCTTTGTCGTGCTTGTCATGCCTGAAATCTATCAATGATTTGGCCTCCACTATGGCTTGGTCTATATCAGTGACTTGTCGGCGTTGCAACTCCTGCTTAGCCCAATTTTGCAACCCGTCCGTGAAGTGGAACAACAAGTCATCATTGGTCAGGTTGGGGATTTGAAGCATAAGGGTAGTGAACTCCTTGACATAGTTACGTATGCTCCTTGTTTGCTGCAATTCCCTAAGCTTGCGCCTTGCCTTGTACAAGACATTGTTTGGAAAGAACTGTTGCTTGAACTCAGCTTTGAATGGATCCCGTGTGCTAATAGTACATAGACCTTTATCCACGTCGGCCATCTTCCTTCTCCACCAAAGCATGGCAGTCTCTGAGAGGTACAATACCGTAGTGTTGATCTTGACCTCGTCGTCCCTCACTTTGCCGTGCCTGAAGTAGTTCTCCAAGTGCCAAAGGAAGTTTTCCACTTCTTGTGCATCACGAACACCTTTGAACACCGGGGGTTTGGGAGCCTCAATCTTGGCCTCTCTCATCACCACAACATTGCTGGCTGCCTCGGTCACGCCAGCATTGACATGCTCCTCGAGTGAATCTATCTTTGCCTTCATAGCATCGATAGTACTCAAAGCCTCCATGAGTCTACACTCTAAGGCAGTTATGGTTTGCCTTAGTTCCATCTTGTCTATGTACGTCCCTCCAAGTCATTTCGGATACTCTCAATCTCTTCAAGAGTGTGCCCCTCAAAAACGCTATGGGTGCCTTCCACCTTTCGTAAGCGATGGCCAAAGATCTCCACGGTGTCCATCCCCGCGTTCACCTTCATCACCCACTCTTTACCGAGCGAGACGTTCTCGGGCAGGACCTCCACTTCATCCTTGCTCGCCTCAGTGGCAAATGGTTCTCGGGATGTAAGCCCTTCATTTGACATAACCTCGGGTGGCACCTCGTGGCTTTTGTTGGTGGAATTCCTCTTTTTGCCACGGCCGCTCTTGCCAGCATCATCCTGGATGACGTTGGCTTGGGTGTTGGCAGCGTTAATTTCTCCGTCGTTCGCCACTCCCTTAGTTAAAACCTTGGCTCTGATACCACGTTGTCACGTCCTTAGTTGTTAAGTACACGTGCGGCACTTGACAACTCGCTCACGATCTTGCACAACTTGCTCACGTTCTTGCTATGCCAAGTCAGCCTTACTACACTCAAGATCGCTAAGAGAATGGAAGAAAGAACACAAGAGAATTGTTAAAGGAAGCTTTGTATTAGAGAGAACTTGAATTGTTTGCTTGATGAATTACAAATGAATGGCCCCCTATTTATACTAATCACCTAAGGGCTAGTGTGTAAATAAAAATTATTCCACAAGTCCCAAATATTTACAAGTAAGTCCCTTCTCTAGAATTTTCTACAAGCCTAGATGTTTCCAAAGACTTTCCTACTAAATCCATAAGGATCTGGGGTCTTCCTAAGGAAATATCCATATTTCTCTGGAATCTTCTCACAAATGCTAGCCTTCCTCTAATGTAAGCTTCCACATAGCATTAATATATGCCTAATGGCGCCTATGTGGCATGATGACATGGCGGGTCATCACAATAGGCTATAACCTAAGACCTACTAACAAGCTACATGCCATACTTCTTCCTTATAAATCAAACTTTATCGCCTTTAATATTTTTTCTTTTTTTTTGGTAACTAAACATTTTATTTATCAAGTAATATTTACAAAACATTTCTATTCTTTAGTTTGATCTTGGACATCATCCCCAGATTCAAACTGTACCTCTCAATGCTATGTATTCTAACTACTATCCTAATTACATGACATTAGGGTAGTAATTAAGAACTAATAATCTCTTCTTCAACCTTTGCACCATGCTGCCTCGACCATGAATTTCTTGAACTAGTTGTCGAACAGTTGCTTCGATGCTCCTATGTTTCTCTTGGAATATCCTTGAGTTCCTCTCTTGCCATATGCAATAGACTGCACCAACTAGGGTCATTCTGTACACTTCTGTTGTAGAGCTCCTTCCTTTGTAATGATTTGTAGCCCATTCTAACTCTTGCCCCCAGTCCATCACATGTCTCTGTATTCCTTGCCATTGCAGTAGTGCTCTCCATATTCTTGCTGAGTAAGAACATTTAAAAAACAAATGCTCAATGGTTTCTTCTGCTGTTTTACATAGTATGCACACTGTATTCTCAACACAGCCCCATTTGTTTAGTCTATCTCGTGTTAGCAATCTTCTATGAGCAGCCATTAGTAGTGTAAACTTCCACTTAGGCAGTCCTGCATTGTTGCATGTAATTCTCCTCCATGAAACTTTAGTAAATTCACCTCTAAGCTTCAAATACATTGCCTTGGTTTAAAACTTGTCCATCTGCATAAATTCCTCTTCTGTCAGCCCAGCTTCCTCCACTTGCTTCTTTGCCTTCAGTATCCTTTGAACCACCCATGATGCTTGCTTTGGAGTTCCACCTGCAATCATGTATCTTTTGTTGTAGAGGTGCAGCCATTGTATGCACATTTTATCTTCCTTTTTGCTATGGTTCCAAAGTAGCTAACATATAGATGCTTTATTCCAGATTCCTATGTCCAGTATATTCAAACCTCCAGCTACTTTTGGCCAGCATAATCTGTCCCAAGCCAACAATGATTTCTTTGTGATTTCTACCCCTCGAGTCCATAGGAATCTCCTGCATATACTCTCTATTACATGATCAATTTCTTTGGCAGTATGAACACTTGTGACCAAAATACTTGTATAAAAAATAATACACTCTTGATTAGTTGAACTCTGCATACATAAGATAAGAATCTGACAGTCCATGATTGAATTCTTCCCAACATCTTTTCTATCAATGGTTGACATTGTACCACTGATAATCTTTTAGTACTTAGAGGAACCCCCAGGTACCTCACAGGCATTGATCCTTTACAAAAGCCTAGGGTCTGTAATATCTCCTGTTTTGTGCCCTCACTAACTCCGCCAAAGAAAACTGAGCTCTTGTTAGTATTTGCAACTAGTCCAGAGGCTTTAGAAAATTCTTGAAAGCATTGGTAGAGTAGTTGTACAGAGATAGTGTCACCTCTGCATAAAAGCAACAGATCATCAGCAAAACTGAGTTGTACTATGTTCATCTTAGCACACTTAGGATGGTAATTGAAGTTTGGATTCATCTTCAATGTCTTCAGAGTTATTGTCAAGTACTCCATGGCCAATACAAATAGATATGGAGACAATGGGTCTCCCTGCCTCAGTCCCTTCCTTGCATGAAATGGTGGTGTATGCTACCCATTGATAATGATATAGTAAGATACACTTCTCACACACTTCATGATCCAGTTGACAAATCTCCCAGGCATTTGTAAATTTTCCAGAACTTGTTCCATATAATCCCATTCAATAGAGTCATAAGCCTTCTTCATATCAATTTTCATCATGCATCTTGGTGACACACCTTTCCTGCCATATCCTTTGACTAATTCATGGCTAAGTATGATATTATCATTTATCAGCCTCCCTGGCACAAAGGCACATTGGTTTCTATCTACTATATCATCCATTATCCCCTGCAGCCTGTTTGAGATCACCTTTAAGATTATTTTATATAGTATAGTACAACATGAAATTGGTCTGTACTCAGTAATACTAGCAGGATCCTTCACCTTTGGTACAAGAGTCACTGTTGTACAGTTAATAGGTTGATAGAGCTCAGAGTTTGTGGAGAAATCCATTACAGCCTCTGTCACTTCCTCACCAATCACAGGCCAAGCCTTCTTATAGAATAAAGCATTGAACCCATCGCCTTTATTATAAACCTTAATTAATTTAAAGTGAGCCATAGTATTTTTTTTTCTCAGCATGAAAGTAAAAACTACCACAAACCTATCCTCTCTTACTACCTAATATTGGACTAGTGCTGATTTCAAGCGGCAATATATAGACAGGTTTACAAGCTACGTGAAAGGGGTTAACAACTGTTAAAAAGATGAAAAGGTACTTGCCGCTCTACCATACGTTATTGTTGGTTAGTTTAGTGAATTATGACCTAAATTTCTTAAAGCATGCAATATATTACTTGAGAAATGACAAGCTTTTACCGCTAAAAACAACTTAGATTCACTTAATATGTAGGATAAAGTATTCAGTATCATAGTCTGGTACAAAATAATCTCGAAAAGAACTTAAAAAATGATTGGCCTAGCTAATTGAGTATTTCATGCCCTTGCTGATGATATGTTCAAGATTTTGAAACTAAACCGTGAAACTATTGGCAAAGAAAATTTGAGATTTTCACCGATGAAATTCAAAAAAATAAAAAAAAACAAATGTGCGAAGGAGTCAAGAACATCTCATATATATATTTATTAAAAATAAAAAAAAGTTGCCTCATATACACACTGAAAATTTTCAGTTAAGGAGGCTCGGGCGAACATCTTCTGCCCCCTTCACTACCAGAAAATACCTTTTTTCCGACTACAAATTCCGTCTACAAAATGTCAGTCGCCATTTTCCGACTACTGTAATCTGAAATCTCATATTTATTTTTTAATTTATTTTTAAGAATTATTCCAAATATTTTTTCGATTAATATAATTAAAAAGTTTCGCGGGAAATTGCGCGCGTAAAAGTTTCCGACTACCGTAGTCAAAACATTAGATAATAAAGTCAAGACCACTTTTGACCAAGAATTTTTTAATTAAAAAAATTAAATAATATATAGTTTCCGACTACAGTAGTCGGAAACGTTAACTTATTTTCTGCTAACCCTTGTATTCTAATTCTTTTTTCCCATAATTTCTCAATTGCTCTGTCGTCTCTTTCTCTGTATCTCCGCCTCTCTCTCAACCGTGCCGGTCAAAATCGGCGTTGGGGACTTCATCAGGTACGCGATCTCTCTCTTTACCTTCTAATCTTCGGCCAAGACTAGGGTTTGAGGCTGGAATTGTTGGCTAGTTTAAGGCTTGTCCTTGTTTGTGTGCTCTATTTGATTTTTTGTTTGTATTGGGATAGAGTGAGGGTTGTGATGATGCTTATGAATCTTTCTATTTTTGGGCTGATCTTTGAGCATTGAGATGACCCGATCCGTATCTTGGTGTGGCAACCCGGTATGGCTGTGATTGAGTACTCTCTCTCGTGCAACCGGTGTTTTGCAGCCATGGCATGGCTGTCTTCTCTTTTGCCTTTTCATTATACGCGTCTGAGCCTCAATTTGCTGGATAACATTAGTAGGCGTTTGGACAATATTGAGTTGAAATTGAGAAATTCTCTTAAAAGCAGACTTGTGAGGTCTCTTCGGTTAAAAGCTCTCATCTAAATTAATTTATGTTTATCAATGGATAGCTTACAAGGGGTTGTGAAGAATTTTTATGATCAACAGCTCTCTTGATAAATGTTGTGAGAAATAGTTTAGTTTCTATGTTCCCTTTGTTTAATGGAACTACCTTTCTGGGTTTAGTTGAACAGGATATCAAAAACCAATTTAGTGAACTTTGCACACATGTGTAATGGAATCAAAATATATTTCTGTTGAATTTAGGTTACAACTTTATAGTTTGTTAATCTTGATGTATGCATTACCTTCAATAGTATTAAAGCCTAGCTTCACTCATTATTCTCTTCTGTTCTAATTGAATGAATAAAAATTCCTGGTATTTCCTCTCAATCTTGACTTGTGTTGACCTATTTTAATGACCCAAAATATTATGAACAGTCAAATTATGTGATCTTAATGGTAATATTCTTTTTTTTTTAGCAAATCCATTAGACAGGTGCCTAGGGCTAGTTTTATTAATAATAAAAAGCAAAAAAGAACCACATAGGAAGAGTACAATAAGGGGGACAATAGCACCAGTAGTGTTGCCTCTATGCCTTGGCTATATAATCACTCCTCTGCGCCTCACAATGCCCTTATGGCAGCCTCATGTAGAGGAATCATGGTGTAGCTGCCAGCAAAGTCTCACGAGGGCATATAATCTCATAGCCATTTGGATATCTTTCCAAAGGCATAGGGCTAGAGCAACACTAACAGGGCTAAACCTTACCTTACTAATCCTATTGAGGCAAATAAAAAGCCTCACCTACTAACATGCATGTAAAAAGAAAGAACTAGCTATCACTAGATATTCTATGATCATCACAGAGTTTATAACATACTCTGTGATGATATTACATAGAACTATACTAATGTGATGGTAGAATAAAAATATGTAGAAGTAACAGTGATGTCCTCTCTTATCTAATTTTGTGAAGTCTTCAACTTGTAGACACTTGTCTTCTTCATCAACCCTTTTCAAGATGTCTTCAAAATTCATGATTTTTTCTTTGAACGATTGGACTTTGTCGATGTAGTTTGAGTGGCCTGTTTTTGTTTTGCAATTCGCATTGGGAGTCTCCTTATGTTTGCGTCTTCATTTACCCTGCCGTCCCAACTCTATCCCTTGTACGCGACTTCTTGCTTTGTCCGCTATGCATTGGTGATAAATCACCTTTCCTTGCTGCCTCTGCCCGGCATTGATTTATTAGATCTTCTTCCTCACCCTCAACATATGTATCTCTGCCCACAATCACCGGATTTGGCACGTTTTGATCAAAGCCTTGTGTCACCATAGTGTTTCCATCCTTTTTTTTAACCAAAGCTGCCTTGTTTTGTGCTATGTTTTGCAATTTGTTCCTGCTCCTACTCACACGACCAGTGCTAAAAGCAGTAGCATTAAAAGATCGAGGGTCTGAACTTACCATTGCATCTAAAAGTTGTTTATCTTCTAAAGAAATTACTGGCATGTCTGTCACCATTTGTTGCTGGCCAGCATTTGATGTTGTTTCTTCTTTTCGATCATCTGTATGACGGATAACTGGAGTGACTGAATTAAGTTGTTGTTGCTGCTTATTTGCATTTGAATGTGCTGCTGGTTGTTCCTGATTATCACTTGGCATTGCTGCTGCTATTTGTTGGTGCTGCTGTTCAGCATTGGTAATTACAGCATCTGTTACAATTGCAATTTGCTGTTGCTGTTCAAAATCTGCTGTGGTTCCTGTATTTTGTTCCTCCACACAGGTAACAACTTGTGTGATTGTAACATTCTCCTGTTGGTTGGATCTGTTAGGTGCTGCATTTTTTCTTTGTGCATCTCCTGCTGTACCTGTTCCACGTTTTTGCTATCCCTTTTTAGGCACAAATTCTGGTGCCTTTACGTTAAAATTGCTGCTTGCCATTGCAGGACTGCCTTTTTTTGGTATAGATGGTGATCCAACTGAGCGTAAGCCTTCCTCTTCACTCTCTTGATCATCATCCTCACTCGAATACCCACCATACGCATCACCGTAATCTTCCTCATCATCATACTCGCGTTGGTTTGCCCATAGCTTAGATTTGATTGCCATCTCCCTCAAATTTGCCTTTATAATTTCCTTATTATTCCCAGATGACAACACCAACTCACCTCCATATTCACGACAAGACTCCAACGACTGTGATGGCACCTCATAAACTGAGGTGTTCAAGGTCACCATTGGTTGTTTAACCATGTTAGTATGCATCATCATTGCATTCTGAGCCTCTTTTATAATTTGTTCGACATGAGGGCTGGGAAAATGCAATGTTGGAATATTAGAACTGTGCATTAGCTCCTCCTCTACTGCAAGTGCTCCTGTCACTTCCATAGCATTTGAATCGTCGACAAGAACCATGTCTTTTGAGCCATTTAACGGAGCAACTGTAGCTTCTGATTTCTGATTCTGTTTTACACCGTGTGGTGTTTTTGAATGACTGCTTTTGGTGTTGCCTCACGTTCAAGCTGCTGCACTCTCTTTCCGGTATCATCCACAACAGGTTCACTCTCCAAAACACCAAAAGAGTTAGAGGTGCTAACTTCCTTTGGTGTATTTACCTGACTTGTGTGAACTGGAGCATTCCTTTTGTTTGGAGATACATTTTGTCGATGCACGACTGACCAGTCCTCCTGCTATTTGTACTTGTACTAC